>NC_067401.1:37537769-37677769 GCF_016432865.1 Antechinus flavipes | reverse complement strand
ATGAGTTTACATTCTAATTGAGGAAATAGCAAATACATATAAAAATATACAGCATAAATACAAAGTTAACAATAACTTGCTGGAAGGGAAGAAGAATAGCTTGGAATATGTATGCATTCACATGTTTGCATGTGTGTGTGTATGTTTATGGTAGTTTAAAACATGACAGTTTTATGGAAAGGGCACTAATAACAGGAGACATAAGGAAAGGCTAATAGTCAGTAAAAACTGATTAAGCACCTTCTATGTGCCAGATACTGTGTTAAGTAAACTCTGAGGATACAAATAAAAACAAAAGACAGGGGTTAAGTGACTTGTTCAGCATCATAAAGCTAATCTTTATTTGAGGTAGAATTTGAATTTAGATTTTCTTGATTCCAGGCCTAGTGCTCTGTTCATTGCACCACCCAGTTGTCCTTGATTTTGAGATGAAGAGAAAGGGAGAAGAGAGAATTCACATTAAATGGTCTTGATGTTTTTGCTGTTTGTTTTTGTTTTGTTTTTAGTGAAGTTGAATGCAATTCTTTATTTATTTTTCTAGTAAAGAGGTCCTTAGTTTCTATCTTTCCCAATGAATTAAAGTTTCAGTTTGTATGGCTCAGACACACATGATGAGTAGCTTTTGGATAATACATAACAGCACCTATCCCCCTTGTTGAGGTCTTTGTCCCTCATGAGTCTCATCACGAGAATTGGAAAAACTGGTAGATATAAACACCAAGACAAGTCAGCAGCCTTTAAAAGATCAGAAAGAACAGCAGAGGTACCCCAGAATTGGATAAAGAGAAATCTCCCAAGTTTCAAGAGAGAAACAGAGACAGAGACATAGAGACAGAGGCAAAGAGAGACAGAAAAATGGGTCGAGGGAGGGAGAGAAATGGAGAGAGAAAAAGAGATTGAAGAGAGAGGGAGAAATAGAGACAGAGACAGAGAGAAAGAGAGAAAAAAAGACAGAGAGACACAGAGACAGAGACAGAGAGACAAAGAGACAGAGAAACAAAGAGAGAGAAGATAATGGAGATCAATGAGTTTGACTCAGATGCCTCCTAAAATTCTTTAATATATTATTAAAGAAATTATTAATTAAGATGGGAAAAAAGAAGTAGTGATCACAAAAGAGCATAGTGGCTTTGCCAAGAATAAATCATATGAATTTAACTTGGGGCAGTTAGATGGCACCATAGGCACACAGAACACCAGGCCTGGAATCAGGAAATCTCATCTTCTTCAGTTCAAATTTGGCCTCAGACATTTACTAGCTGTGTGATCTTGGACAAGTCACTTAACCCTGTATGTCTCTGTTTCCTCATCTGTAAAATGAGCTGGAGAAGGAAATGGTAAACCACTCCATTTGTTAAGTAACCCCAAATGGGTTCACAAAGAATCAGCCATGACTGAAAAGACTGAACAATAGCAACTTTATTTGCTTTTTTCCCCCACAACATTAATGAACTAGATATGCAAAGGTAAACAGATTTTAGGTAAGAATTTGCTTAAATAGAGGGAGAGATAAAGAGATATGGATTAGCTGATAGTATAATTAAATGGAATTAGGTATTGAAAAATTGGATAAAAAGCACAGTCCTTAACATTTTTATTTTATTTAGAAGACTGTCTGTAAAGAAATACTCTGGGATTTATGCTTGACCTCAGATTGTCTAACATTATTATTAGAGACCTGAATGAGTCATAGATGGTATCTAGAAGGAAGAGCTGACACACTAAATGATACACTTAATAGTAAAAGAGATCTTGCCAGGCAAGGACAATAAGGTGAACTAAAAAAAAAATTAATTTAATAATGAGAAATGAAATTTCTTACTTTTGGGTTCCAAAATTCAAGCTCACAAGTTCAAAATGGGGGAGTCATGACTACACAGGAGGATATATTGCAAACAATTTGATGGTTTTAGTTGCCAATGAGATCAATGTGAGTCTGAAGTGAGATAGTATAGTGAAGAAACTTAAATAATATTGAGTTCCATTAAAAAGATGTTCTGGAAATAAGGTTATAAAGACTTTTTGAAAGGTCACTTTTGCCAAATATTGCAGAGTCCATAAGGCAATTTAGATTTTTTGGACTAGATGAAAAAGGAGATTCTTTGCTTCAATAGCTACCTAGTCTTAATTATTGAATGGGTGTGGCCTCAATCAAACTGACTTAAAGTCCAAGGTCTCTCATTTCATCCAGGGCCATCTCCAGTCTTGATCTATATCTTGCCACTGGACCCAGTTGGTTCTGGAAAATGAGGCAGGTCTCACCTAAATTCAATTCACTTGCATGTCACGGCATCACCTCCCTAATGTCATGGTCCTTTTTGAGAATAAAGGACAAACAATGTTGTAATGATGATGACAACTCCCATTATTCATTTGTAGTATCTTATTTGTGGTTTCTATGATCTTTTTAATGATATCTGTAAGGATATGTTGGCTTTTCTTAACTGCAAATTCTATTCTTCCTCTAAGAAATATAAATAATGATATTACTTGCTATAAAATAAATACACAATCATCCACATTTATACATAACTATATTCATAATGGAGACCTTTTTCCCCCCAAGTAAAGTTATTTATGTGTTGGAAGTTCATCCCATGCTCCCCTTTAGAATCTATCATTCATATAAAGTAAGGAAAGGAAGGAAGGAGAGAGAACCATTAGTACTTCCCAACAAGAGGTTCTTGATTGTCACTGAAAGTATTTCCAATATTAATAATGCAATTGAGAAGAAAAATTTGCTGAAAGACTTATGGTCCCATAAATTGACATCATGTTTCCTTATGTCATTTAAATTGATTCTTCCTGTCTTTCATTTTCATCCTCAAAACCAGATAAGAAGGTCTCTGTCTTTGTGTCCCCAGTTTTAATTTCATAGAAGTGTGTTAAGTACCTTATAAACATAGAAATCAGAGTCAATATCCTTCATATCTCCCTTGTACAACACCTTCCAATATATAGGAAAACACTTCCATATTCCCCAATATTCTTATCTATCCCAAACATTTACTTCATATCAAAGATCTCAAAGTATAACTCTGTAAGAGGAGGTAGCAGAAAACATCCAAAATCTTATCATTATTGAAAAAGAGGAAGCATCCTTAACACATTTCAGAGATTAGACTTCAAAATGGGAAGGTTAGAAAGGCATCATGGAACTGCCTTGCCTCCGAAGCACTTTCCCTCTTGACCTGTCTCCAGTTCTCTTTAGGTCTTGGTCCTATATAAAGAAAATCTTTGATTAAATCTCATTTGATCACATAAATTTTGATAAATTTATAAAATTTAAATATTTAAATACAATTTTAATTTAAATTAATTTAATTTATTATGATATATTATATATTTAATATATAACATTATAATTATTATAATATACTATTAATAAAGTATTAATTTATTAAATTAATTTAAATGAATAAATAAATTTAAATAAGGGTTTTCTCTTTTTTTCATTCTCTACAGAAGAAACTGAATTATATAATCATTCACTCAGACAGCTAGGTGGCTCAGTATATAGAGCTCAGGGCTTGGAGTCAGGAAGACCTAAGTTGAAATTCAGCTTCAGGCATTTACTAGCTGTGCAATCTTGGGCAGGTCACTTAACTTTACCATATCTATACAATGAGCTAGAGAAAAAAATATCAAATCATTCCACTATTAGCCAAGAAAACCCCAAATGGTAATCGATTAAAATTTTAAATTCAACAATATGTTGCTTTCAGAAAACATGATAAAAAATTTTTAAAATGCATATAAATATAAAAGGAAGGGCTGAAGTTGAATTTATTATGTAAAAAATAGTAGATGTAGAAATCATGATCTCAAAGTTAAAGCTAAAATAGAATTAATTAAGAGAAAAATAGGGAAACTACACTGTGTGCCAATATTGTTCAGTATTATTTTAGACCATTTAAAATAGAGAATACAAAATACCTGAGAGTATACCTGCCAAAATAGACAGAGGAATATATAAACATAAACATAAAATGTTTTTTATACAAGAAAAGTCAGATTGAAATAATTGGAATAATATTTATTGTTCATGAGTAGATAAAGTCAATATAATAAAAATGGACAATTTTATCTAATCTATTTGCTCAATGCCATTCCAATTAAGTTACTTGAAAATTATCTTACTGCATTAGAAAAAATAATAATAACAAAGTTATTTTGGAAGAACAAAAGGTCAAGAACTTCAAAAAAAACCAAGGGGGAAAAGATGTAAAGGATTCAGCAGTATCAGACATTAAACTATATAATAAAGTGACAGCATTGTTGAAGTATAAAATGGACCATTTCAATTCCTTTAAATTAAAATTTTCTTGCACAAATAAAATCAATCTAGTCAAAAGTATAAGGAATACAGAAAATTAGAAAGAAATTTTCCTAGACACTCTCTCAGAGAAGATGTGATTGTGTTCAAATAGTGCTATGGTGTAGGAAATGATGAGCTGGCTGTTTCAGAAAAACATGGAAAGATATGGACCAATGAAGGAAGATGTAGACTAACTTCAGAAAAAGAGATGAAAAATGGAAATAAGAACAATATGGTTTTACATATATACATATGAATGTATATGAACATGTGTTTATAAATATCTTTATGGGGGGAAGGAGAGTGAGGGGAGAAAAATAATATAGAAAGTACACAACAGAAAACAAAAGAACCTAAAAAAAAGCAAAAAAAAAAAAATTCTGGCTAGCTTTAAAAAAATGTCATGTTTATTATATTCATTTTCTTGAAATGGAAATTTATTGTTTTATGTTAAATTTTCTTCTATGTTCTTCCACGTATATGGAAATGTTCTTTTTATTCTGTTCTTATTTGATAGTTAAATTTAAAATGAATTTTAAAATTTACAAAGAAAGAAAGAAGGAAGGAAGGAGGGAAGGAGGGAAGAAAGGAGAGAGAGAAGGAAGGAGGGAAGGAGGGAGAAATGGAGGGAGGAAGAAATAAAAGAAAGAAAGACCCATGAAGAGATGGACAGAATTGAAGTCTGAAACAGCTTGTCACCAAATGAAGGTATTAAAATAGTGGGAGAAACTGATCAAGTCTTCAAATTAAAATCTCTTCAAACCAACAGAGACATCATACAAATTTAGTAATCTTTATGGTCAGAACACATCTAGAGTATTGTGTATGATTCTTAGTACCAAATTTTAGAATATTGATGGTGTTCAGAGGAGAAGAATGAGGTTGGTAAAGGATCTGAAATTCATGTAATATGAGGATTAAGTAGAGGAACAATAGGTGAATAATCAAAGAGGAGGCTACATGACAGCTCTTCAGGGATTTAAATAACTGTCTTCCGAAGAAATGGCTAAATGCTAAGTTTAATCAATAGGACAGGCCTATAAGTAGAAATTGCCAAGATTCCAATGTAGGTTTCATATAAGAAAATTTTTTTTAGCAATCAAAACTCTCTCAAATCAGAATAAATGGCCTTGAGTAGATTACTCAACGGTCAATAGAGGTCTTCGTTTGTTTTAAGACTAGCTCTCCCTATCTCACCGAGACTAACAGCCATTGATCAACTCACTGATCAACTATTGATTGACATGGGTAATTAACTATCTCTGAACTGACTTGTTTTACCCCTCCATAGATAGCCCGTGGCCTCTCATTACCAGGGATACTCCCATTGGTTCCAGACTTAGTTCAAATATCTGATTAGCTTTAGCACAATTATAGTTCAAAATTCCTGTACTTAAGCAGTCTGCCAGCTTCAGCATCCCCAGTAGTAAAAAAAAGAAAAAAAATGCATGCTGCCTGAGCCATCCCATCTGGCATATTAAAGATCTTTAAGCAAAAGCAGGAAAACAAAACAAAACAAAACAATTGTCTAGTACATGGAATTCTTTTCCAGGCATGCTTTGAACTAGATAATAACTGGGGACTCCCTTAATTCTATGACTTATCATGAGTGAATCAGTGCTTCCTCTGAAACTCACACTTGAGTGTTCCTAGGGAGCATTACTGAAAGATAGCCACAGTGGACTGCTAAATTCTTGAAGAGCTCTATTGTGTAGACATTATCTAAAAATAGACCAGTTGACTTAGACATCTGAAATAACAGGCATTCAGGGCTGGGTTGCCACAAGGGTAATCAGATGCATATTCAAGGAAGGGATAGGTGGTGATAGGATAGTGAATGGAATCTTTGGATTCTTTGAAAAGAATGAATCTCACCACATTCTTCACTTCATCAGAGGTTCCCAAGTCATTTAGGGGCTAGAGGAGAGATCCAAGACAGTAGGAGAGAGAGACACATGTCCCAATGGCGGCCAACTTCATTTATATGATGGTTCCTAAAAGACAGATAAACAGATAGACAGATAGACCACTTGGTCATTGAGAAGAAAATTCAAAATGATGATCATCAACTGGAAGTCATGAGGGAATGGGCTTGAAGAATGTGAAGAATTATCTGGCATGTGGAAATTACCTGGCACATGCCTTGGGTTGTGAAAGAGCCTTCTCCTCCCATGACACCAGAAGAGTCTGAGAGTCACTATAAAAGGGATCTCTGGCACTGGCTCCTCATACAATCTGTCTCCTCAAGGATCAACTAGTCAGCTTCTGTGATCTGGTAAGTATTTCAAAACTCAAGGCAATGCTTCAAAGGGGGGCATTTTAGGAAAAGACAGGAGAGGCAAAGGAGAAGAGAGAGATTAGAATGAGGAGAGATGAAAAAAGGATCAAGGCAAATAAACAATGAAAGACCAGTTACAAGCAGAATGACAAATTACATTAGTTTGTTGTTCTTTGGATTTGTGTTAGTCTAAGTTTAGTATGGATAGACCCAGAGCCTAGAGGAAAGGTGAGTAACTGTGGTTTGTTCCAGGGAAAACCTCCCAGATTTGGAGGCCTAAGAATATACTCACATAGTCATGGGGAACTTGTCCTTCTATCTAGAATAATTATGTGTATGTCTGAATGGAGACATACCTTGCCTAGTAGATAGATAGATAGATAGATAGATAGATAGATAGATAGAGATGCATATATATGTATATGCATGTGTGTATGTATGTGTATGTATATTATGTAAGTGGATTTGTATATACCACTAATGTCACTAAAATGTAAAATTTCAAATTAATTTGAAATTATATCAAACAACCTCAGACTTTATTACAAGTGCTTTGTAGTAAACTCTGGGTCATTCCTGATGAATACTAAAAACAGTGTTGATTTGAGACTGAGAAAGGTGAAAAGAGACAAATAGAGAAGGAGGAAGGTGGGGCTTCAAGTGGCAGTCATCATTTGGCAGCAACATCATAAAATAGGGTGAAGTCTAAGGATGTTATGGGGTAAAAGATCCAAAAATGAGAAATCGATGAAATATTCTTCACTGATAGCCAGTCCCTGGCTTCATATTCTAATCCAAAAATATTTTACCAGAAGAAATATCTTGTTAAATCTGTCTTTTTTAGTTAAGAATGGATTCTATCATTAGTCACCATCACTTCATGCATCAATCCAAGTAGAAATAAAGGCTTAACCTGGTTTAATATGTCTTTTGTATTGCCTTTCAGGTTGAACTTCTGCAGAAATGTCCTGCCAACAAAGCCAACAGCAATGCCAGGCTCCTAAGTGCCCCCTAAGTGTCCTCCCAAATGCCAGACTCCTAAATGCCCACCCAAATGCCCACCTAAATGTCCCCCCAAGTGCCCTCCCCAGGCTCCATGTCCTCCTCCAGTCTCTTCCTGCTGTGGTTCTAGCTCTGGAGGATGCTGCAGCTTGGGTGGATGCTGTGGATCCAGCTCTGGGGGATGCTGTAGCTCTGGGGGATGCTGTAGCTCTGGAGGATGCTGTGGCTCTGGTGGTGGCTGCTCCCTCTTTTCCCATCACAGGAGATCCCGCAGGAGCAGGCGCCAGAGGAATGACTGCTGTGACAGTGGCAGTGGGCGCAGCCAGCATTCTGGAGGCTGCTGTGGTAGCTCAGGAGGCTGCTGTGGTAGCTCTGGAAGTTCTGGAGGTTGCTGTGGGAGCTCTGGAGGCTGCTGTGGCAGCTCTGGGGACTGCTGCTGATCACTTACTACTCTCTACATCAAGAATCACCAATGTAGAATCCAAGGCCAACAATGATGCTGCTTCAGTCTGCAGTTTCACCTATTTCTCCCTACAATGCCCTGTATCCACTCTGCTCTCCCTAAGCCCTATTGATCCTGTGTCCTGAATCTTCCTGGCTTTAATTAAAACGAATTTGCCATTGATCACTGACTATTTACAACAATAAATCTGCATTCACAGTTATCTTTGTCTGGGGATGATTCTTTTTCTGTGTACTGGCCTTGTTTACATGAGTGTCACACACTCACTCCATAGGTCTCATTTTTTGTTGGAGGGGAAAAACCCCAAACCCAAAACTTTCCTCAAGAAATAGAGCCCACACCTGTATGTGCCAAAATGTTTGTGGCAGGACTGTTTGTAGTGGCTAGAAACTGGAAATTGAATGGATGCCCATCAATTGGAGAATGGCTAGGTAAATTGTGGTATATGAATGTTATGGAATATTATTGTTCTGTAAGGAATGACCAGCAGGATAAATACAGAGAGGCTTGGAGAGACTTACATGAACTGATGCTAAGTGAAATGAGCAGAACCAGGAGATCATTATACACTGCAACAATGATACTGTTTGAGGATGTATTCTGATGGAAGTGGATTTCTTTGACAAAGAGACCTGAGTTTCAATTGATAAATGATGGACAGAAGCAGCTATGCCGAAAGAAAGAACACTGGGAAATGAATGTAAACTATTTACATTTTTGTTTTTCTTCCACGGTTATTTTTACCTTCTGAATCCAATTCTCCCTGTGCAACAAGACAACTGTTTGATTCTGCAAACACATATTGTATCTAGGATATACTGCAACATATTTAACATATATAGGACTGCTTGCCATCTGGGGAGGGAGGGAGGAAGGGAAGGGAAAAATTGGAACAGAAGCGAGTGCAAGAGATAATGTTGTTAAAAAAATACCCTGGCATGGGTTCTGTCAATAAAAAGTTATTATAAAAAAAGAAAAGAGCCCACATAGATGCAAGTTCTCAGTCTTGGTTTGATATACCTACTCTATTATCTTTCCAAGTGAACTTGGACAGAGATATCCTGCCAGCTTTGCTGACAGAAGTGGCAAGTTCCAAATCTCCCCCCACCAAAGTATCTCCCCAAATGTCTTACAGTAAGTTGTTGCCCTTTGTTCTCAAAGAGGATCCAAATGACATCATTGTGTTAGAATTGAGTTACAGTGTGCCCAACTATGGCTGATCAGACCATTATGAGCTTAGAATGCTGTGCCACAGATCGGATACAAATAGTTTCTATAAACATTGGGGGGAAGGGGGACTTCTCTAACTTTGCACATTTCTTCTTAGCTAATTCAATTCTGTTTTGCTCATAGAGCACAACACTTTCTCTGACAAGGGCATCCCATGCTGGATGGTTCTTTGCCAGTGTCTTCCATGTGATACAATCGATTCCAAAGTTCTTAAGAGAGACCTTGAAGGTGTTCTTGTATCTCTTTTTCTGATCATTTTGTGAGTGCTTGCTCTGTGGGAGTGCTCCATACAGATGTGCTATCAAAATCAGCTTTCGTACTTATGGCAAATTCTGCAACTTGAAAAGACTACAAATGAAAAATAAAATTGAGGGAGTATTGATATATGATTTTTTGTTTGCATATCATTGTGTGCTCAATGCAACCTCTGAAACTGAGACACATAGCGTATGGATCAATTCTCTGCTGCTTGTTCTAATTTTGACCTAACAACACCAATAAAACACAGGTCCTCCATCAGTCAGCATCATGCCATCTATATGTGAAACCATCCAAAATGGAAGTTTTGAATGCTTTGAACAAGTTCTCTTACCTTGACAGAATACTTTCCAAGGATGTCCACATTGATAATGAGATTGATACACACATTGCCAGAGCTAGCTCAGTGTTTGGGAGCTCTGAAGGAAAGTGTGGGAGAGGAGAGGGATTAGACTGACTACCAAGCTGAAGATCTCCAGAGCCATTTTGCTGACTGCATTACTGGATGCCTATGAAACCTGGACAATATACCATCACCATGCCAGGAAACTGAATCACTTCCATTTGAATTGGCTTAGAAAGATTTTGAAGATCACCTGGCAGAATAAGATACCAGACACTGAAGTCTTTTTTCAAACTAAACTGCCAAGGATTCCAACTTTACTGCAGATAGAGCAACTCCATTGGGCTGGTTAAATTGTTTGAATGCCAAATGTACACTTGCCCAAATGTCTATCTAAATGCCCTTCCAAGTGTTCACCTGAGCTCTAGGAGATGCTGAGGGTCCAGCTGTAGGAAATGTAATAGCTCTGGCTTTGGGGATAGTGGCTGCCGATATGGTTTTCTACCAAGAAGCAGTGAAGTAGACCCAAAGGCCAATGAGCTGTCCCTGAGTTGAAATCTGGCCTCGACCATTTGCTGGCTCTGTGACCCTAGGCAAATCACTTAACCTGTTTACCTCAGTTTCCTCAACTGACAAATGAGCTGCAGAGGAAAATTACAAACTATTCCAGTATCTTTGCCAAGATGAGATACAAAGAGTCAGACTGGACTGAAATAACTAAACAACAATGGCACCTACCCTCAGAGTTGTTTTAACCATCAAATGAGTTAAAACTGTTAAGTATTTAGCATAGTACTTAGCACATAATAAGCACTACATAAATGTTAGTACTGGAGAAAGAGGAGTAGATTGGCTTCTTGTAACCTAGAATCAATTCTGTGGTGATGGCTCTTTCCTTAAGCTAGTTTCACAAGTTCTAAATCCGTGATACTGAAACTGATCCTTCCTGTAGTCAGTCTTTTCCCTCCAAGTTTATGTGAATGCCTTCTGGCTAGGTAGTTTTATATTATTTTAGGAAAATCATGAATCGCCTGATCACCTGAGTATTTATCACATTCACTTTCACTGCAGAACTCGCTCCTATCTCTGATGCAATGGGACCTTAGAGCATACTAAACCACAGATTACTTTTATTTTTAAATCATATTGTAATATATACACTTGAACTCAATTTGGGCCAAGGCAGTCCTGGTTGGCTGGTATCCAATTCAACACTTACTAGAATACAGGACAATAAGATGTTGTCTGTCTACATATAAAATTGAGCTCTGTAAACATGATCTTGAAAATTACCAGTTACAGCCAGCTTTAAAGCCCAAATTATCATTTTGTAAATAAAACAAGCCACAGCAGACTGGAGAACACCTGCCTGCCTTAAAGTTCTTCAATGCTTTTTCCTCTTTTGCCTTCCTCCATTAGAATGAAAGCTCTAGGAAGGATCCTGGGAAGATGACAAGAATAGGTTGGTAAATATCAAGCTTTCCAGATTTCCTACACAAATAGAAGAAATTTGCACCTCAGGGAGAACCCAGACTGATGAAAAACCAAGAAGACTCAGGGCAGAACAGGGCTTCTCTAGACACAACCTGAGAAGATCCAAAGAAAGACCCAGAGCCAGAGATTAACTTGTGTGAAGTGCAAACACCTATGGGCTAGTTTCACAAAAACACCCAGTGGAGAGCCCTGGAACTGGCTGGGTGTAGTTGGAAACTTAGCAGGAACCAAAGAGACTTTCACCTTCTAGACTGTTTGTGAAGTTAGGGTCTGAGTTCAGGAAGACTAAGAGAAGGCTGATTGGGACCACCAGGCCCAGCTGTGCTGTAGGATAGGATCCCTGAATGAGAAGGAACCAGCACCACGTGAGTGCAAAAGCAATGGGACAGGGTCGTTGCTGGCTGTGGACACTTGATGGAAAGTGGAGCTCTTAGTTTGGGGTTCCTGGTCAGAAGAGAGAGCTGAGGTGATGCCAGAGCATCATTTCCCACACCCAATCCCAGGATTAGAGGTGTTTATACTAATACCTTTTATTAAAAAAAAAATGAACTGGCAAAGAAAGAATCTCATTATAGAAACACACTATGGGAACAAGGAAGACCAGAATTCATCTTCAGAGAACACTGAAGTAAAAAAAAAAGCTTCTGCCCCAAGAGTAACATGAAATGGTTCCCTGCCTAGAGAGAATTTGTAGAAAGACTCAACAAATAATTTAAAAATCAAATAAGAGACATTGAGGAAAAATTAAAAATAAAAATCATCAGAAAATCAAGAAGATTATTGCGGGGGAGAGGGGTGGGGTTTAACCAACTAGAAAAGGAGATACAAAGTCTCAAAGATGAAAATAACTTTTTGAAGATTAGAATATGGCAAAAGCAAGCCAGGGAAACTCTGAGAGACCAAGAAATACCAAAACAGATTGTAAAGAATGAAAAAAATAGAACATAAGAAAAACATAAAAAATATGAAACATAAGAAAAATGGAGAATAGATCAAGAAGAGAAAATATAAGGATAATTGAATTGCCTGAAAGTTGTGACCAAAAAAAAAAAAAAAAAAAAAAAAAGGACCTTTACCCAATAATGCAAGGAATAATCCAAGGAAATTGTCCTGGAGTGATAGAACAGGAGGGGAAAGTAGAAATAGAAAAAAAAAAAAAAATCCACCAGTCACCACCCCAATGAGATCCTTTGTGGAAAACACATAGGAACATTATTGCCAAATTTCAAAAAACCCAGAGTAAAAAGAAAATTTTGCAAGAAACAAACACACACACACAAAACCACAATTCTAATATGCCAGAGCTACAAATAGAATTGTACAGGACTTAGCAGCAGCCACAATAAAAGACTTCCAGTCCTGGAATCATATCTACGGACAATCAAAAGAACTAAGCCTGCAGCCAAAAATATGTAAATTTTACAGCAAAATTTTGTATAATGTTGAATGAAAAAAAAATGGTCATTGAGTGAACTTGCCAATTTTCAGGACTTTCTATCAACCAAACTGGAATTTAATAGAAAATTTAACATATAAGAGGCAACACCAAAAATCAATTACAAGGAACTCAACACAAAGAAATTTTTTATGTTTTTTATAAATAGGAAATGTATACAATATGTTTAAGATTGTCATCAACAATAGAGCAGTTCAAAAGAAAAATTGAAGTAGTATTAAGGCAAAAATAGTAATTCTGTTAATGAGATGCAGAGGAAGAATAGACACAGAGGCATTAGAAGGGGAAAGAGGGCTTGTAGTTATGAAAATCTACTCACAATCAGGAATGGATTAAATAAGCAACACTAATTGTATACCATAAAGGGTATAGCACCAAAATCTATTTAAAAAAATAAGAGGAGAAGGATGGGCAAACCAGGAAGCAAAGGGTATGAGAAGACAAGGGAGGGATCTGTGGGTGGTGGGAGGTTAAGTAATAGCAAGACAAGTTAGGAGCAGAATTAAAGCAATGAGTCATGAGGGATAGGAAAGATATGTGTATCTGTATGTGGGGGGGGGGGATGAGATATATGTGTCTGTCTATGTCTATATCTATATGTGTAAACATAAATATATTCTTTCTTAACTACTATCCTGCTTAGGGGTGGGATGATAGGGAAAAAAAGAATAAAGTAAAAAAGTGAGCCACAGAAAATAAAAGAACAATTTACAAAGAAATGTTATCTGTCTACATATAAAATTGGCTTAGAAAAGGTGGACACTCATGAATATAATTTCTTCTACTAATATTTATATTTTCTTTATCTGGTAATTTGTTGTCATGTATTTTGGATCCTCCCTGATGTTCTGCTCGGCACATGACAATGTTCTCTTTTGTTTTATTTCGTTTTGTTTTGTATTCCTGTTCTTGTTTACTTTTTTTCTTATTCTGTTTTTTACAATAAAACAAATTATTTTAAAAAGGTGGGGAAAGACATAGAATTAAGTGGATATACAATTAAATTCTATTAAACATTCAAAGATAATTAATTCCAATATTAAGCAAATTATAAAAACAGAAAAAGATAGAATTTTGATCTTATTCTAAATGAGGCATAGACAAGACAAAGAGAGAAAACTCTGGAACTAATGAGTATTTTATATTAATATTCATCAAAGTAATAGCAATGTCATCTTTAAAGATTATCCACTGTGATAAAGTCATATTTATAACAGGAACACAGGACTGTCTTACTTTTCCATTCATATTCTCAGCACTTCGTATAATGCATGTGGTAAGCATTTAATGAATGCTTCATTCATTCAGCTAGAGAGGATCCCTAATCTGCTCAATTCACTTTCCTTCTTTCTATCTTTACCATTTTGCCTCTGTCTCCTAAGGTGTTTTACCTGATCAGCAGAGGTGAGGCACCCAAAGATGTCACAATAAAGTTCATTGTCTATTATTCCATGGATCAGCCTAGTATTTATATTCATTACACCTTTCAACTCCCATCTCTACAACTGCTTCTCCATATAGTGAAGGATTCTGGAATTTTAATCTATATCAAAAATGTTTTATCATCTCAGAGAGGGGGGAGGTGAGGAAGGAAGAAAGAAAATTATAACTCAAAAAACTTTTAAATGAATTCTTAAAATTATCTTAATTATGTAACTGGGGGGAAATATTTTTAAAATATTAAAAATATATAACACACATAGAACTTGATGTGTAGGAATGTTCTCTCTACCCTCCCTACCTCTAAGGAGGCTTTCAATGCCCTTAAGCAGCAGCAATAACCACAAGGGGACAGTTGATCTATAACCCATCTTCTTAAACTGTGGTTTGTGACCCCATATGGAATCTTGTAATTCAATATGAGGGTTGCAGAATTATGATTTATTATAAGTAAATGTTTGATATCTATACCTATTTTATATACATATATACCCAAGTTATGTAAAAATGTCTTGGGCAAAAAGTGGTCGCAAGTGGGAAAATGTTTTAAGAATAAGTCACACACACACACACACACACACACACACACACACAAATAAAAAAAAAAAAAATCAGGCACACAAAACATCAAAAACAGCCTCAGAGGCACTATATGCTTTGCAAACCTGCAAGTTTTCCTTAGCAACTTTGAGCAATATTACTCTTCTCTTTGACCTGAGAATGCCATCTGAAAACAATTATAGTTTTCTGTAGTGACTACATTCAGACTGGACTACATACCATGTGACCTCCTTGTATTTATTTATTGGGTTACTAATAAGTCTCAGATTCAGGAAGTCTCTTCCCATACCCCTATATCTTCCTTATCTAGAAAGAATATTATCTTTTTAAGGAATCATGTGTAGGTAAGATGAGCAGTTATGAATCTCCTAGAATGTCTCTCTTCCCCTTTTGGATAACTCTCTATAGATGCTGGAAGATTCTACAGTCTCAATTAAATTACAGGTGCAACTAATGAATTGTGCTCTCTCTAGTTCTGTACTAGACATCTATCCCAGAAGGTCAATAGCATATATACATATGAGATGTATGATAATCTCATAGCATACAGACAGTCCCCAAAGTCTGAAATCAAAGAAAACATTTTCATGGTCATTCTTACACAATAAAAGGTAATCGTTAATGCTTACACGTCCCACTTCTATCACAGTGGGATTATATTCATTGGTGGCTGAAAATGTAGTAGATTAGTGCTTCTGTCCAGCATTGAAAGTCTTTCATAATTTAGCCTCCATGTGCCTTTCCAATCTTCTTTTAACTTACTCCCTAAGACCAGATGAGACTTACTATAGCTGTCCTACAAACAAGACCTTTCATCTCTCAGCTCCAGGTATTTTCTCTTTTTGTTTCCCATGTCTCTCCTTCATATACTCCCACCATTGATGTCGCTGGCTTCCTTTAAGTCCCAATTAAAGTCCCATCTTCTATGGGAAAACTTTCCAAACACCTCTTAAATCCAGTGCCTTCCATCTCTTAGTTATTTCCCATTTATCCTGTGTACAGCTTGCTTTATATATATATTTGTTTGAAAGTTGTCTCCCCCATTAGATTGTAATGCCTCTCCTTAAGGTTTTTATTGTCGTTCACTTGTTTCATTCACTTTTGACTTTGTGATCCCTTTTGGGATTTTCTTGTCAAAGATACTGAAGTAGTTTTCCATTTCCTTCTTCAGTTCATTTTACTGGGGCATACAGCTAGCACATGTCTGACTCCTGATTCTGAGCTCTATCTAATGTACCTCTTAGCTGACCTCCTTAATGCTGGGGACTATCTTTCATCTCTTTTTGTATCTGCAGAGCTTAGCACAGTGCTTCACACACAGTAGGCACTTTATAAAGGCTTATTGATTGATTGATTGATATCATCCTGGACAAGTTCCCCCTCTTCTAATTTAGTCCTGTTTTCAGAAGCTCTCATTGGTCCTATGTAACATATGGGAAAATTTTCCCTTTCTGGTTATTGACCTCAACCAGGAAATATGGGAATCTCTATCTAATATCAATCAGTGTGTTATCACGAACGTCCCTTGCAGAGTCATGAATTGGAGAAGAAAAAATCTTCCAGAAAAAAAGAAAACAAATAAAACATAACAGTGTTCATGAAATCAGAAGGAAGATCTGTGATCTAACATCTTTGGCCTTTGCTTTGTTTTATTTCTCAACTTCTCATGAGTCATCCTAGAGACAAATGGGTGAGGATATTGAAATTAGCTGGAGCTGCTTCTGAAAATATTTAGGCTAGGAGGTGTCACAGGACATTCAGGGATTTATAGGATAAGCTTTGAAGGATGGAGATATGATCAGGCTTTCCTTATGAATCATTTCAAGATGAGTCAACAGTGTGAAATGGAAGTTAAAAGGTACTATCACAGTCATGAGAAACAATGAGAGATATAACTTATCTGGAATAAGGAAATGGTAGATTCATTCTGATCAAAGCACATCTGAAATATTGGGTTCAGTTCTAGGGGTCACTAATAAGGAAAAACTTCAATTAGCTAAGACATATCTAGGGTAAGAAAACTAAGATGGTAAAAAACCTTTGAGCCATGACTTATGAGGATGGGTGAATGATATGGGTATATTTTATCATATAAGGATCAAGGGCAAAAGTTATAGCTAATATAGTTGAGAAATTAATCATAGAAAAAAGAAAAAGTCGACATTATAAAGAGGTAACTATAAACTTGATTCCAGGGGGAAATAGTAATAGTTAGATTTATCCATAAATAGAATGAGCAGTGTTAGGAGGCATTGCTTTTTTCTTTCTCTATGGTAGGTCTTCAAGCAGGGTCTGCATGATCACTTGTCAGGTATAAGTATTCTCTTTATGAAATCAGTAAGAAGAGTTGACTGCTGAAATTTCTTTCAGTTCTAATATTCTGTGCATCTGTGACCTGGTCCACTGTCATTTAGTAGCACATACTCACTAAATATGTGCTATGTCTGCCAGGATTCCATAATAGTGGAAAAAAAACCTAGAAACCAAACATATTTCCCAGGATTGTGTTGAAATATATAGCTCATCTTTTTTAAAAAAAAATTCTAAATCAAGGTCTTAAATTAGTAACTATCTAAAATAAGACTTCTGAAATCAATATGAGTATGCTTGATACTTGTTGTTCAATGGCCTCGATTGGAGGCTGCAACATGCTGTTATCTATATATTTGTCCAAACCATTAAGTAACCCTCTTTCTGTAACATTCATATAGCCAAAATTTATATAACACTTTAATATTGTAACAAACTTTGAATATGTTATCTCATTTGATATTTGATTACCACAACTCTGTGAAGTAAATGCAAATATTAACAGATAAGGAAATTAAGACAGAAAAAGGTTGAGGAGTTTGCTCAAGATCACATGGCTAATAAATGATTCGGGTAGGAATTTTTCTGACTCCAGGCCCAGTATTCTATCACTGTGCCATTTAATTGCAGTGATATAAATAGCTATTAGTTATAGGAAGGCAGTTAGGTGGTACAGTGGATAGAGTGCCAAGCCTGAAGCCAAGAAACTCATCTTCATGTGTTCAAATCTGGCTTCAGATACTTACTAGCTATGTAACCCTAGGCAAATCACTTTACTAGTATTCGTTTCATTTTCTTCCTCTGTAAAAGGTAGGGGGTGATAATAGTTCCTACTCCCTAGACTTGTTTTTAGTATCAAATGAGATAATAATTGTAAAGTGCTCAGCCCAGTGCCTGGTATATAGTGAGTGCTATAGAAATATTAGCTATTATCATTATGATGATGATGATATTGCTGTTGCCTCCCCCCACTAGTGAGTGAGCTTTTCTAGACCAAGGACTTTTACCATTTTTCTATTTGTATCTACTATGTTTAACATGGTGGTTGGCATATAGTAAATACTTCATAAATACTTTTCCATTCATTCATTTGTTTTAATTTGAAAGCATCTCATAGAAAAAATATTAAAAAATTCTTGTCTACACAGTAAGTATGTAGAGATTCCTTTCTCTTTGGTTAGCAGTTTTCTAAAAGAAAATTTTCACTTAAATAGAGTGTGAGATTTTGTTTAATAATAGTAATAATAAGTAACATAGAGATGGCACTTGAAGGTTTGCAAAGAGTTTTACAAATATTATTATTTCATTTGGTCCTTAAAACTCTGGGAAGTAAATGTTATCTCCATTTTACTGATGAGGCAGAGATTAAGAGACTTGCTCAAGCTTACAGAGTTAGTAAGCATCTGAAACTGAATTTGAACTCAGGTTGTCCCAGCTTCAAGTTTAATACTCTACCTATGGTATCACTTAGCTGAAATATTGGAGGTTCTCGTATTAATGTAATTGATATAAGCAAGGAACTAAAGAAGGCATCCATTACACAAGCAAAATAGGCAAATCTCAATCCTTATCCCAAAATGGGAAAGAGAAGAGCTGAGAAGAAAAATGTTCCATGTTACTAAAACATAACCTAAGACTTCCTTCAGGAAGTCATCATAAAACATTTCACTTCTTAGTTACATCTTCCTACTCTCAATGAGCCATTCCAGCATCCTCCTAATTGTCCACAAATCATTTACTATCTTATGATCTCTTCCTCTTTTTGGCTTATATAGCTATTTCTCTTTTCTGTGCATATCTTATTTTACATGGGAGTCTAAACTCCATGTTCTCAGGGATCGAATATTTTTTATCTTTACCTTGATCCCTCTCTTCCTCTTCCCAACTCCACAGTGTCTGGCCTAGGAATTTTCAGGGACTGAAGACATTCAGCAAATGCTTATTAATTGACTAAATGACAGACTTGAACTCTTATACCTTATATCTGTAATAGTCAACATTGATTGGTACTGAGTTCTGCTGTTGCTCATTCTATATAATGGAGGTGACAAAGTAGATAGATAGGCAGATATTTTTAAGACCATGGATCTCAAAAAAGATTGTTTTTTTTCCTGGGTGTTATTAATAGAAGTTCCTGAAAAAGAAGAAGAGATATGAGCCATATATCAGAAGTTCTTCTTGGTATTATATTTTCATCATCTTTATCATCTATGGCCTCATTATCACTGTCATAGATGTCACATTTATTTTGACAGCTCGAAAGAAAGTTTCCTCTACTGATAGGAGCAGTGACTATGAATACATATGAAGCTTCCCTAGTTAATCTCTTAGAAATAGTCAAAATTATTTTATAAAAATTTGGTTTTTAGTTAAAAAGTTAGTATTTTGAGTTTATAGTAAAGTTGAGTTCATATAATTCTTCAAATTAAAAAACAATAGTTGACCCCATTGTCCAGTATCTGTGGGTTCCAATATCAGTCATTTATGGAAGCTTATCTGTCAAGTGAGATTGAAGAATAAACAAATGAATAAAAAGGTGTTGGTTTGCTTTTTGTAGCTATACTGGGGGAAAGAAAAGGATGAAAGTATAAGGACTACTGAGGTAACTAGATGATAAAATGAATAGAATGTCAGACCTAGAGTAAAGAAGATCTAAATTCAAATCCAATTTTAGATACTTATTACCATGTGACCCTGGGCAAGTCACTTAACCATATTTGCCTCAGTTTCCTCATCTGTCAAATGAACTGGAGAAAGGAATGGCAAATCACTCCAATACCTTACCTTTGCTTAGAAAACCCCAAATGGGTTGGACAGAACTGAAATGACTAAACAACAACAAAACAAATTCAGAGGGAAGGCACTAGAACTAAAAGAAATTTGAAAAGCCTTACTAGAAAATATGTTTCAGGTGTGTTCTGGTGTATCCCAACAAAACTTCTTTGTCTCTTTTCTATTTTAAATTAATGAACTGGATAAAATGGCATTTTTATCAAATTTGCAGCTGACATCAAGCTTGGAGGCACAACTAACCTATTGGAAGAGAGTCAGAAGTCAGAAACAACTTCGAAGAATAAGAACACCAGTTATAATCAATTAAGGCTAAATTTAATAGGGATAAATGTAAAGTCTTTCACTTGGGTTCAAGAAGTCAGTTTCCAAAAAAGAAGGTAGAGGAGATATAGCCAAATGGTGGTTGACCTTCAAAAAATCCAGATGGTTGATTTAAGCTCAACATAATTTATGAGATGTAGCAATTAAGAAACTTATCCTCTCTTAAGATTCAGTGAAAGAAATGTAGCTTCCAGAAATAAGGAGGTGATAGTCTCACTATACTATTGACCTGGTCAGAAATCATTTATTTGATTCTGAATGCCCCAATTTAGGAAAAACATTGATAAGCTAGAGAATGTTCAGCGTATGGACAAGGACTTGATAAGGATCATGGATTCCTGAGGATTAGTTGGAGCAATTGAAGATGTTTAGCCTAGAAAAGGAAAGAATTTGGAAAGTTCAGATATGATTTTTGTCTTCAGTTATTTTATAGGTTATCACATGGAATAAGGAACAGAAAAAGGACTTGGAATAACATCTTAAACCTTAGTGGACAGAAAGAAATGGATGGAAGCAAATGACACAAAGCAAGTATCTATCCAAGTATCTGTGCCAGTGTTCTCCACTGTCCCCGTGCCTGCTTCCAGCCTGTCCATGTTGGGATTCTGCCTCCAGAGAATGCGACACTGCTAGCTGAAGATGAACAGAAGATTTTGAGGTTCAGCCATAGCTCTGGCTCATAGTCTAGAGGTAACTGCTGCTTCTCCTTCCACCATCATGGAAGATTTGTCCAGATTCTAGTAAAAGTGGCAGTAGTTATAGCCAGCTCTCTGAAGGTCATTGCTGCTGCCGTTACTGATCTGGTTCTCTTCTAAGAAGTAGCAAGGTAGAACCAAAGGCTAATTACCCTATGTCAGGCTGCAGTTAAGTGCCTTTTTTAAAAAACTAATCTGCCATCTCCCTGAGATATTTGTTTTTATAGATTATGGACTTCAGAAGTCATTGTTGACCCTGTTCTTTGGCTCTGTCTGATTTTAGTTTTACTGTTTAATAATAAAAATAATCACAATAATTAATATTTATATAGTGCCTACTATGTGCCAGGTGTTATGCTAAGTGCTTTACAATTATTATTTCAGTTGATACAACAATCTTAGGAGATAGACATTTTTATTCTTTTATAGATTAGGATCCTGTGGCTGAATTTAAATTACTTGACCAAGATAACACAATTAGGAAGTATCTGAGGGAAGATTGAAACTCAGAGTTCACTATTCTAGTCACCTGCTGACTAGAAAGACAGACAGACAAATTTGAGTGTCAGAGACTGTGAACTCCAGATTCTTAGGAAATAATGAACTCTCAATGGACAGAAGCAGCTACACCCAGAGAAGGAACACTGGGAAATGAGTGTGAACTGTTTGCATTTTTGTTTTTCTTCCCAGGTTATTTTTACCTTGTGAATCAAATTCTCCCTGTGCAACAAGAGAACTATTCAGTTCTGCACACAGATATTGTACCTAGGATATATTATAACATATTAACATATATAGGACTGCCTGCCATCTAGGGGAGGGAGTGGAGGGAGGGAAGGAAAAAGTCAGAACAAAAGTGAGTGCAAGGGATAATATTGTAAAAAATTAACCAGGCATATGTTCTGTCAATAAAAAGTTATAATAATAAATAATAATAATAAATAATGAACTCTCAACTTCATAGCTCTATAACAGGTTTCTAAGGCATTTTGAGGTTGGGACAATGTGTTCCAAATTCAACCAAGACTTCACCTATCAAAAACCACTGCATGGAGAGATAGCTTGGTGGTTGGAAAGCAACCTCAGAATAAGGGTAATCTGATTGGGAGTTGTGAGGGGATGGAATGGGGAACATCAAGAACTGACTACCATGGAGGAAGTATATGGCATATGAGAATTACCTGGCACATGCCTTGAATTTTGCAAGAGTCTTCTCCTCCCACTAGAACTGTGTTTCATGACATTAGCAAAGTCTAGAGAGCCCCTATAAAAACTGTCTCTGCCACTGGCTCATCAGATAACCTGCCTTCATCAGGATAAATCCTACAGTGTCTGTGATCAGGGTAAGTGATTGAAAAACTGGTTGTAGTCTTTTGGACAGGTGGTTTCAAAAAAATTGACAGCACTCAAGAGAAGGAGGAGGAAAAGAACAAGAAGGGGGAGAAGAGAGATAATATGAATTTTATAGGCCCAAGAATAATAGGGAAGGGTAAGGAAGGTATATAACCTTCCAAAGAGAAATAGTAGTGAATTGTCTTTTGTATTTGTTCTGGATCAAGAACTAGCTGATTTTTATTTAGAGGCAGATGGAATGGGTCTAGGATCTCCTGAGAGAGGAAGTAGTTGCGTTCTGAATTCTAGGAAACTTAATTGAGATATTTAAGGATGCAATTGGTCCCGTTTCAGGAAAGAAGCTCATTTATACTTACATATGGATAGAAATTCTAAAAAATTTGCCTTCATCAAAATATGTATATGATAGATATAGGTTGACAAATTGTTAACTTTAACTTTATGCTTATGTTATGAGGTTTGATTAATAAATAATTTTTTCTTGGAAGTTTTGGATATTGCCAGTGGTTACTGACATGTAAAAGACAGCCTCATTTTATCATTGGTTCAATCCCTTACTTTATCCATGCTGGATATGTGTCCCTGGACAAGACAAAACCTGTGAGCATCCTATATAGACGTTTTATCTTGTAAATTTTGAAATAATTGACAATCTGGATTGCTAGAAGGAGCTTTTTATACCCATGAATTCACATGTTAGAGAGAAGATAATTAACAAATTGTTGAGTTGGGCTTGGTGGATTATGGATGCATTATCCATGCATTATGGATGGTAATACATAATGAAGTAGAAGTGGGTGGGGGGCATCTAAAGTAATTGTTAATGCAAATATTTCATGATTTTTGAGCATAGCATTATAGAAAGGGCCTAATGATACAAGGCCCATTGCATGGTAATATGCCTGCTCTCAAATCCAATCATTATTTGGACTACCAAGAAAATGTAGCCAACCACCTTATGGAATTGTCCTTGGGGGAAGAACTGTTCAGGTATTAAGAAATAAACAAAATGTGTGGCAGTTCCTTATGTTGGAATCACTAATACATGACTAGGTAAGAAAAGTTCCTTTCATAGATGGGAAACAATGTTCCACTGAGATGGAAAACTTTATACTATTGTGTTTTAAAGAATTGTTATGTTAAAATTGAGACAATGATGTTAGAGAGGACATGGCTTTGAACTACTTTGATTTGGATAAAAGTTTAGCCCTCTCTAATTTTCTATGCTTTTTTAAAAAAATATTTCATATGTCCATTAATCTGAATCCTATTACTAATAGATACTAAAATTGTCAATAATTTGGGACAAAGGAAAGGAAAGGAAGGTGAAGATTTACAATACAGAAAAGATGCAGGTTTCAGAGGGCAATGACCATTTGGCAGTAACCTGAGAGGGAATAATGAGTTCTGAAAGTATTGTAGGGCTGAACCCTGCAAGAGAAAAAATTATGGGATCCTCTTCCAACAGGGTCAGTCTAGGCCTTCATTGTCTAGGTGCTTTGGGTTCCATGTTGGCAGATATTCATTCCCAAGTCTCAAATTCTAACATAAATTTTACAAGAGAAAAAAGTAATTCCTTTTTGCAGATACAAATTGCCATCATATTAAGCACTGATTCTTAATATGAACAAATATTTAACTTAGATCTAATTGAATAATTGAATTTCTTTATATCTTTTAGGCTGACTAAACTCCCACTAAGATGTCCTGCCAGCAAAGCCAGCAGCAGTGCCAGGCCCCTAAGTGCCCTCCTAAGTGTCCACCCAAGCGCCAGACACCAAAGTGCCCACCCAAGTGTCCACCAAAGTGTCCCCCCAAGTGTCCTCCCAAGGCTCCATGTCCTCCTCCAGTGTCTTCCTGCTGTGGCTCCAGCTCTGGAGGATGCTGCAGCTCCGGGGGATGCTGTGGGTCCAGCTCTGGGGGATGCTGCAGCTCTGGCTCTGGGGGTGGCTGCTGCCTCTTTTCCCATCACAGGAGATCCCATAGGAGCAGGCGCCAGAGGTCTGATTGTTGTGACAGTGGCAGTGGGCGCAGCCAGCAGTCTGGAGGTTGCTGTGGAAGCTCTGGAGGGTGCTGTGGAAGCTCTGGAGGATGCTGCTGATCATGTTTCTCTCTATACCAACAATCCACAATGTAGATTCTTCCCTCAGATTGTTGTAGCTTTTCCTTTCCAATTATGTATTTTGCTCTCCAAAAGCTATTATTGACTTAATCACCTGGATCTACTGGACATCAGATCTAATTTTTGATCAACATTTTCAACAATAAAACATAACTCATGATCTTCTTTTTCTGGTGCTGATAGTTTTTTCTCCAATACTGGACCATGCTCTTTGGCCAGGTATCTAAAGTCTCAAGTGTTTTGGTTTAAGAGACTAAGTCATATTTTTTTTCTCTCCAGGCTGTCAAAGTTGGTGGCTCTTATTTTCAAAAGAGCAGAATTGATCTCATATTTGATAGTTATAGGAATCATGATTCATTGAAGAGGCCAGTAGAATCTGCTCTGTCCCTGGTAGAGAGTTATCACAATCCCTTAGTGTCTGAGACCAGCATGGTGGGATTTCTAATCAATTAAGCAGCAAGGATTTGCATATACCTACTACATTGTAGGAACTGTATCAGGCAATGAGAATACAAAACCGAAAATGAAACACTCCCTGTTCTCAAGGAACTCAATCCTGCTGGGGAAAACATGTACATAAGTAAGATTATGTAGAGTGAATTGAATAAATACAGGTAATTTGGGGGGATGCACAATAGCTGCCAGAGAAATCAGGAAAGAATTCATGTAGAAGGTGACTCTTGAGCTGATTCTTAGAGAGAAGAATGTATGCTAAGGAGAGAGTGTGTTTCAGGAATGAGATACCACCCATCCAAAGCTATGGGGGACAGGAGATGGAGGTTCAGAGATGAGGAAAAATAAGAAGACCTATTTGACTGGACCAAAGAATGCACAAAGTATAGTGACTTATATAATAAACCTCAAAGGGAAGATTAGAACTATATTCTGAAAGATTTGAAACATCAGTGCAAAGTTTACATCTTGGAGGTAATAGGGCAGGGCTGGACTTTAAAATGAAGGGAAATTACTGGTCAGAGATACACTTTAGAAAACTCGTTGTTGGCTGGAGAGAAAATGGATTGTATTGATCAATGATGGATAGCTACACCTAGAGAAGGAACACTGGGAAGTGAATGTGAACTGTTTGCATTTTTGTTTTTCTTCTCAAGTTATTTTTACCTTCTGAATCCAACTCTTCCTATGCAACAAGAGAACTATTTGGTTTGCACACATATATTGTATCTAGGATATACTATAACATATTTAACATGTATAAGACTTCCTGCCATCTAGGGGAGGGGATAAAGGAAGGGAAGGGAAAAGTCGGAACAGAAGTGAGTGCAAGGGATAATGTTGTAAAAAATTACCCATGCATATGTACTGTCAATAAAAAGTTATTTAAAAAAGAAAATGGATTGTAGAGGGAAAAACCAATTAGAGGGCTATTGTGATATATCAGGTGATAGGTGATTGAAGTCAAGACTAGGATGGCAGAAGAAGCAGACACTAATGACATTGTAGAGATGGAAATGACAAAATATTCAGGAACCAAATGGATGAACGAAGTGAGGAAGAATGAAGTCAAGGGTTAATTCAGAAATATAAACTTGAAAGAGTAGAAGAATGATTGAATCTTTGTATCTCTATTGCCCAATCCAGAACTTGGTATATAGCTATCATTTACTAAGTGCCTGCTGATTGGCACTTAGTGCCAATTAGTGATTAATTAGTGCCTTCAACAGATAGACAAAAGGTGTTGTTTTGAGGAAAGAGTTCTCTTTTAGGCATATGTTGAGTTTAAGATTTCCATTCTATTTTGAAGATTCTAATAAGAAGTTAATGATAAGAAGCCAGAAGCCAGGAGTCAGGATATCATTGTTATGTTGTTAAGTCATTTCAGCTGCGCCCTACTCTTTGTGACCCCATTTGGGATTATCTTGGCAAAATGATGGAATGGTTTGCTATTTCCTTCTCCAAGTAATATACTAGGACTATATAGAAAGATCTGAGAATCACAAGTGCGGAGATATTAATTGAAATGATGAGAGCAGATGATGTTACCAAGTGAGAAGATTTGGGCAATAGTAACTGCTCTCATACTTCTAATGGAAGCAGGGTGGGGATGGTAGAAAGATTGCAAAAATAGTCTTATGAGGGGCAGCTAGTTGGTGTAGTGGATAGAGCACCAGCCCTGAAGTCAGGAGGACCTGAGTTCAAATCTGGCCTCAGACACTTAACACTTCCTAGCTGTGTGACCCTGGGCAAGTCACTTAACCCCAACTGCCTCAGCAAAAACAAAAACAAAAAATAAATAAAAATTTTAAAAATCCTTTAAAAAAATAGTCTTATGACCAGAGTTCAAATCCTGGCTATCACTAGGCAAGTCATTTAACCCCTCTAGGTCACTAGTTTTGTTTTATATTGGGGATTTCTTGGAGATTAGGAAAAATGTCTTATGGTTTTATCAGTGTTTGAATTATAATGCTGAAATATATTCCATAGTTGATTGGTTACTTGATGGTGATGTATATCCTAAGAGAGGTGTCTGGGCACTGAGCATCCCTCTGCAAAACGTTTCCTCATCTACAAAATGAGAACACTGAACTAAATAATCTCTAAGGTCTCTTGAGTTTAACTTTAATCTATTATTCAATAAATAATTTCTGATTTATGAATGAATGAAGAAAGCATTTATTAAGTGCTTACTATGTACAAGCACTATAATAAATTCTGGGAATACACAGAGAAAAGTAAGACTGTTGTTATTCTCACTCTAATGCCAGAGATAATATATGTGGATGGTTTCAGCTCCAAGTCAGTTAAAAAAGATCCCATGATCCTTGGGGTAGAGTGGCACCGCAGATGGATGGTAATGCTTAGGGCCCAGACATCTCTCTTAAAATAATCACAGCCAAGTAGTCAGCCAGCTTCTATGAAATACATTTCAGCATTAAAATTTCTCCCCTATATCTTGCCTCTTCCTAGTATCAAAGAGTTTAAAAAAAAAAGGAAGATAAAAATATCCATCATAGCCGATCAACAAATTGAAAGATTTGACATTATATGTAATATTCCCTATTAAAGAACCCAAATCTCTGCAAAGGAGTTACAAATTCTCATCATTCTTTTGGGGGAATTAAACTTATTTTTTATAATTTCCTAATTGGTTAAATGAACTGGAGAATGAAATAACAAACCACTCCAGTATCTCTGCCAAGAAAATCCCAAATGGGTTATGGAGAGTAAGACACAACCAAAATACCTCAACACCAACAAAGAGATGCCTAGGTAGCACAGTGAATACAGCACTAGAATCAAAAGATCTGAGTTCAAATTTCATCTTAGATACTTATTGGTTATAGGAGCAAGTCATTTGCCTCTGCCTGGCTCAGTTTCCTCACTAATAAGGTAGAGACAACATCATCTACATATCAGAGTTGTTATGAGGATAAAATGAAACAATATTTGTAAAACATTTTGCAAACCTAAAAGTGTTATATAAACCCTAGTTATTATTATTAAGGTTTTTCAGATTTCTCTGTGTCTATCTTGTTTCTTTTTTCCTAGAACACCGTACTATTTCACGACATTCTTGTATCACAATTTTAGTCAGTTCACAACCAATGGGCATTCACTTAGTTTTTAGTCCTTTAGTGCTATAAAAATATTGTCGTAAATATTTGCGATCTTTCTTTTTCTCTTGCCATCTTTGAAGTACATACCTGGCATGGGTATTTCTGGGTCAAGGGCATGAACGTTTTAATCATTTAATTTACAACTCAAATTAATTTATAATTCCAAACTGCTCTTCAGAATGATTGTACCAATCTATACTTTAGTATACTTGCCTTTTTATACTCCTTCTACATTTAGTAATCCCATCTTTTCTAGATCTTTTCAATTTGCTGGATGTGGGATGAAACATAGGCATTTTTGATTTATATTCCTATATTATTATTGATTTGAAGCATTCTCTCATCTGGTTGTTAAAAGTTTGTGATTTTTCTTTGGAGAACCATTTGTCCTTGTCCTTTGACCATTCATTTATCAAGAGAAGACATTGTATAAACAAAAATGTTTCTTTTTCATTGATAACACCTCATGCAAACTGTACAAAGTACCTTTCATACTCACTACTATTTATAGGATTTCTTTCTCTATCTTAGAAGTTTCTAAAAGAAAGTTTCAGCCCAAGAGGTTTTTGTTCAGTACTGTATATATTAAATTGTTTCATATTTGTATAAAGGTCCCAAGAAGACATATAATGGGATTCAGAACCTAGCACATAGGGCAAATCTCCAGCTTTATCCCAAAGTAGGAAAGAAGAGTGATGGGCAGAAAAGAAAGAATCCACACTACAAACACTTAGCTGATATGTTATGTTTTCCATAGATCACTCCAGAACTTATTGAGTTCTCCCACATGTGATTTCCCATCTTTCATCATTTGCAACTCTAATTACTATTGCCATCCTGAGATATTTCCTATGTTTTGTTACCTTATGTGGTTATTTATCTTCTCCTGGGTATACATCTTCTCTGTTTTACTAGAATATAAGCTCCATGAACAGGGAACAAATACTAGTTATTTGTGAATGTTGTCTCCAGCCCTGACCCTAGTGATTCACCTGAGTTCTTACATAGAATAGGTATCTGGTAAGTATTTATTAACTAATTAGCTAAGAGTTAAACTTTCCAAGGACACTGTACCTGTAATTGCCAATGTGTTTCATTATTTGTGTCTTCAAATTGAAGATATGATAAAGGAATAGAGTAATGTTTCTAAAACTTCCTATTCCTCAAACAAACTCCTATGGTCTTCAGTAGTGGTCATGGATGTGCCTTAAAAAAAAAAAAAAGTCCATGAGGCACATGTTGGTCACAGTGGAAGATTAAAATTTTTCTTGAATATTTTATTGCCATCATCTTTATCCTCATTCTCACTATCTACATACTCAACATTCTCAGCATCTATATCAATATAAATAAGTTACATCATTGCTGACATAATTGCCATCATCATTATCTTGGCAATTCTAACCGAGGATTTCTAAGAATGCTTGGAATAGTGACAGTGAATAAATGCCAAATTTTCCAAGTTAGCCACTTTAAAAAAAGCATCCTCCTTTGCATGTGGATTAAAAAGTAGTCCTCTATGTCAGTGACTCATATGTTTGTCTATTCGTGGGTGATGTGGTTTCAGTAAAGGCTTTGAATAGGAAGAGAGCCAGATTAACACATAACTACTGAAAGATTTAGGTATAACATACAAACACATGCACTATCCCCACCTTCCTCAATCCTAAGATAATGTATTAAGTCCTGATGAGCACTACATATTGATAAAATACAAGATTTCAGGAAAACTCAGACAATAAAAAATGACTAACTCCAGGGTTCCACATCTATGAGTTATGACATCATGTAGGTATGAAGACTTGTTGTCAAGCCATAATGAGGACTGAACACAATCATTTAAATTTCTTTGAATGTTATTAGGGAAGAAAATATGACAAAAGAATAGCTAGAACCACTGTTTAGGATAGGTGGGATGCTGATAACTGATGATAATGAGAAATTAAGAATTGCCTATTATTTTGTTTCTATTTGCTCTGTCAATGATAATAATCTTTGGTTTGAAAGAAAAGCACAACAATTAAGAATGAGTAAATTTACCTACTTAAAGCTTTATGGCCCAGAGTGACAAGAAGACTGGCAGAATGCTAAGAGTAATCTATGAAATATCATGAAGAATAGAAGAGGAACCATCAGATTGTAAAAGGAGAAAAATCTCCCAAATTTCAAAATATTTAAGAGAATGAAGTCCGGTTACTCAGGGTCCATTCCAAATCAGATGGTTTAATTCCTGGGAAATTTCTGTAATGCATTACTAAAAGGATAAGGGGTAAAATCTAGAAAAAAGAAGTTATTGCAAAGAGCTCATATGGTTCCATTAGGATCATTATATAGGTCATTACATAAATCACTTGATATCCTTTTTTTTAAAACAAGATTATTAAACTGTAATTTTAGGAATGTTCTAGACTTAAGATCATTATTTGACAAATTCCTTGTAGTATTCTTCAGAGTAAAAAATGAGAAATTTGAAGTAGCAGTAGTACAATTTGAAAAAAATGGAAGGGTCCAAATAGTCTGACCCAAAATCTAATCATTAAATTTTGCAATCACCCTAGAAAGAGGTTTTCAATTGAGAGTTCAAGGATCTGTTTGGTTTATATTTGCAATTGAGCTCCAAAAGAATTTATTGTGACATATAATACAAAAAAGAAAGTTAATGTCATATTTAACTTCAGTTCAAGTTTTCAAAATAGAAAAGTAATAGTCCCATTATCCTCTTGGCTTGGTCAGAACTTGGTTCTGAAAACCAAGTTTTAGGAAGAGCTTTAACATCTAGAGAGAATTTACCTAGAGAAAGGAGATTGACAAAGGGCCATGAATTCATGCTAGATGAGTATCAGTTGAAGAAATTGGAGATGTGAATTGGAATTGGAGCCTTCAAAATGTAGACTCAAGGAGAACAAATTTGATAACTGTCTTTAAATATTTTATAAACTGTTACATGGATAGTAAATTAGACATATTTGGTTTGGTCCCAGAGTAGACAATAAGTAAGAAGTTAAAACCCCAAAGATAGCAATTTAGTGTCTTCCTTCATATATCCTTTGTAGTTAATTTGGACTATCTGTATCCAGAAAAAGAATTGATAAATAAAAGCATGCACAGAATTATCTTACATATATAGATAAATATATGTGTGTGTATAAAAATATGTGGTATATACATATATATATATACATATGTGTGCATATATACACATATATTCATATGCACATGTGTATACACACACACTTTTTAAATGGTAGGCATCTCACAGGGGGAGGGATAAAATAAGAAAAATAAGAAGTTTAGATGATAATTTTATTATATATTTTAAAGGAATAATAAGTTTCATGTACAACCAACTTTTTGATTATCTTATGAAAATTCTTGTTTTAGTCCATAAACTGAAAATAAAACAAACAAATAAATAAATAAGTTTTTTAAAGTTAACAATTTGTTTGGTAGAAAGAACAATTTCCTAATCATACTGTTAATATAAAAGGAGAAAAGACTTCCTTAGAGAAGCAGAAGATTTTCCTACTGTTGTAAATGTTCAAGCAAAGACTGGATAATTACTTCTCTTTTACATGGTAAAGAGAGTTCCTTTTATGTATGCTTTAAACTAAATGATCATTGAGATCCCTTCTAATTTTTGTAATCTGTGATTTTATATGAAAGTTTCTTTATTGTTGTTCAGTCATGTCCAAAATGGACTTATCCATGGTTTTTCTTGGCAACGATACTGAAGTGGTTTGTCATTTCTTTCTCCAATATGTTCCCATTTTACAGATAAAGACCTGAAGTAAATAGGGGTTAAATGAGTCTCCTAGGGTCACACAGTTAGTAATTGTCTGAATTTGAACTCAGTTCATCCTTACTAGAGGTCTGGTGTTCTATCCACTGCACTACCTGCCCATGAATGAATCATAAACTATGCTGAAATACAGCTTGCAATTTTCAAGCTGGAGGAGGGGAGGAACAGGACTCTGTCAAGTGATTATAATGTAGTTACCTTAGTACTGGCAGCTCTTGGTACCAATACAACTCTGTTGTGTAAACTCTACCTAAAAATATAGCCTCATCTTGCACATGTGAAAGCATGAAGGACTTGATTCCCTCAGGAAGGAATCAGCCATCATCCCAGAAATGGATGCCTGGTGATGGCAGTGATGCAAAAAAAAAAAAAAAAAACAGAACCTTCAGATTCTCAAGACACACCACATATTTCACCATCATGTTGTCATGGTAGTCTTTCCAGTCACTTTGGAATTGGATAGGGAAATAGCATAGTGGGGAAAAGGGAAGAGTGAGTTCCAAACTGGCAAATATTTCAGCTACCAGTAGGCACCATACAGATGTGCCACTTGTAAGAAAAGCAGTTTTAGAATGGTGATGGCCTAATCTGAAATCATGAGGGAAGAGGGATGGGAATGCCAAGAATTGTCTGCTACATTGGGTTTGCTTGGCACATGCCTGTGAGTGTATTCTCCTCCCACTAGAACCATGTCTACTAGGAGCAGTGGAGCCTGGGAATCCCTTATATAAGGTATCTTTAGAACTGGCTCTTCACACCATTTGCCTCCTGGGAGAGAAGTCTTTCAGAATCTGTGATTAGGTAAGTGATTCAAATCCCAGTGGGGAGAACTTTGAACAAGAAAAGCCCTAATGCTATAAAGAGAGAGGTCAGCCATGTATACTAATATTGTATTTAATTTATACTTAAACATATTTAACATGTATTGGTCAATCTGCCATCTGGGGGAGGAAGAGGGGGGAAGGAGGGAAAAAATTGGAACAAAAGGTTTGGCAGTTGTCAATGCTAAAAAATTACCCATGCATATAACTTGTAAATAAAAAGCTATAATTAAAAAAAAAGAAAAAAGAGAGGTGAGGGAAAATGAGAAAAAGATAAAGAAATGAGGAAAAAGGGGGAAGGTTCAATCATCCAGAGTGAGAAGGGAGGCTAGTGAGGAATAGAGAGCTTAGGAAATGACCAGAATATTTAAATATGTACCCAGGAAGTTGTGAGGAAATCTAGAACTCATATTCTTAAGAATAATTAGAGATCCTGCATCATATATCATCTTTAGGATACATGTAAGACAAATATATATTATATCTATATATATACATATATAAATATAATGTAATCATATAAAATAAAATAATAAAATGCTAAATAAATTTACAATTGAAATGGCATAAAATGTTGTAAAGATTTTTTTATAAACTTTGGGTATTATATATTGTTAGTAAAAATGAATATGAATGAAAAATGAATATTTTTAATTATTAAGCATTTACTATAATAATATAGTATATTGTGATAAACCTAAGGAATATAATATAAGCATATGTGAACATATGTATCTTATGTGTATGTATTTATATGTGCATATATACATACATATATATGTACGTATTATTCTAATAATAGTCATCTGGTATCATAGGGCAGTAGATAGACAACATCCTCTAAGGTAGGAAGATACAGGTTCAAGTCTATCCCCTTAACACATCCTGGCTATGTGACCTTGGGTAGCCACTCAAACTCAGTATCTTATACAACTTATTTATATTATTCTATAAATGCATCTGTTCTAAAAGCCCAACCAATAAATTGGGTGAGACAAAACAAAAGACAGATGAACCCAAAGGCTTTGGAAATTGTCCTTAGAGGAAGAAGATTGAAAGGACTGAGAAAAGGGATGTGATGTGAGTCATAATATGTGTGATAGCTCCCTTATTCCAGATAGCTGAGCCAAAAAGAATCAGTTAGATCCCCTGTCCCAGATGAAAAATGCATCATTTTTCACTGAAACAGAAACATTTATGCTGATCAGCGCTATAAGTTTGATATTTGTCTGTGGTATATGTTTTGGAGTAGGGTTGAATGGCGATGGTGATTCTAGAGAAGACCTTTTTCTATCTTGTTTTGAATATTTAGCCCCTTCAAGCTTTCTAAATATGTTCTCTTATATTATAGATTTTTTAAATAATTGATTTCCAAAGCCATAGTTACCTTGAGGCAAAAAAAGCAGGGAAGAAAATGTCCAGAGAGAGAATAGAGAAGCAATAACCATTTGTCAGTATCATGGAGCAGATTGGGGCATCCTGAGTGTCATGAAATAAGGGTCTATAAGTGGCATCTTTATTCCTCTGGCTCAGTGAGACTTTATTGACTTGAGTGTCATGAACTTAGACTTGATTTTTTTCCAAAATTGACCTTGGAACTCATACTCCAACCCATGCAATTTTTGTTGGAGGACTTTTCTTTCTGGATACAAATGAATCCTAGAAATTAGTTGCCACTGTAGTGGGCATTGTTCCCAAATGAAAGCAAATTCTTAGCCTTGTTTTGATGTACCTTCTCTTATTATCTTTCAGAGTGATCTTGCAAAAAGATGTCCTGCCAGCAAAGCCAGCAGCAGTGCCAGGCCCCTAAATGTCCTCCTAAGTGTCCTCCCAAGTGTCAGACACCCAAGTGCCCACCAAAGTGTCCTCCTAAATGTCCCCCCAAATGTCCTCCCCAGGCACCATGCCCTCCTCCAGTCTCCTCCTGTTGTGGCTCTAGCTCTGGAGGATGCTGCAGCTCTGGGGGATGCTGTGGGTCCAGCTCTGGGGGATGCTGCAGCTCTGGAGGATGCTGTGGCTCTGGTGGTGGCTGCTGCCTCTTTTCCCATCATAGGAGATCTCGCAGGAGCAGGCGCCAGAGAAATGACTGCTGTGACAGTGGCAGTGGACACAGCCAGCAGTCTGGAGGCTGCTGTGGTGGCTCTGGAGGCTGCTGTGGGAGCTCTGGGGGCTGCTGTGGAAGCTCTGGGGGCTGCTGCTGATCATCTGGTTCTCTCTACACTAAGAATCAGTGAAGTGGAACCCAAGACCAATGAATCATCCACCTCATCTGCAACTGCCATGGAATTTGCCTGCACAGAAATGGTTCTTTAAAAACACTTATTGATCTCAGATCAGTGAGCCTTGGCTCATCTGCCTAACTTCCCTCCCACTGTTATCTTTTGTTCAGAGACCATAGGCAACAATAAATTTACATTCACAGTCCTCTTTGTCTGTTAGTAATTGTCTTTTCTATTGGGTTCTGCTTCTCCTGAAACAAAGAAGGAAAATTTTAAATTTGCCTGCTTAAAAGACTAATTCATGGTTTCTTTTTTCTGTCCTGTTAACTATATGATTACAATTCACTCCTACTGATTTTTGTCTTTATAATTCCTGCTACTTATACCTACCCTGAGCTCTGTTCTAACTGTGCTGACATGTATACATATCTGCCTTCTTAGAAGGAATAAACCTATACATACAACCTTAAAAAAAAAAAAAAGTTTCAGTTAAGTGGTACTTTCCTTTGAATATTCCTCTTTTTGTACCCTAAGAAATTCAGGAAGCCAGAAAAACAGGTATTGTTGTGTCTAGGTGTCCAGAACCATCTTGAAGGGCAAAGGAATCTCTAGACATATCTATAAACCTTGGATAACACTTATTGCCTACACCTACTATAAACGGGTTCTGTCACTATCAGATACAATACTCCTCTGCTTAATGACCTCCAAAATACACCTTTCCCAAAATAGTGAGTTGATTTCCACTAACTTAAGCTCCATTCTTAGGGGATTTAGTTCCTGCCCATTATTCAGCATCACAATTCCTATGATCCTCCTACAAATGATCTTTCTTTGCAGTCATTTGGATTCATCTGGATTCTAGAACATTGCCTCATGCTATGTCATTGTTTTTATCCCCTTGCTTAATTATCACATTGGCTACTTCTGTAGAACAGTTCCCCAGTCATTGCCACCATGGGCCTGTGGAACAGAACATTTGTAGCCACATTACATTTCTCCTATTCTGCTATGGACACAAAAAATTCTGTTGACCAGGGTGCTGACATCCCTGGCAGGTAGTATCCATCTTTACATTTCTTACCATCTTTGGTGGTTATCACTTTCTAAAGCTTATTTCCAAACGTAATCCTTTTGTTGGCTTAACCAACATAAAACTTTTAAATAAAGAATACAAAGTACCCTAAGACTGATTTCTATAAATGACAGTCACCTTCAAAGCTCAAGTCTTCAATTCATTAAAAGGAGGTGAGGAGTGAACTGCTGAAAAACACCCTATCGTGGCTTAAACATTTCTGATAACTTCTTACTTGATTGAATCAGAGACCAAGGTGATGGAGTTTTCTTATTTGCTTCTCTTTCCTTTACTTGACTCTTCCTTTGCTACATAATCATATCAGCTATACATATATATATACACATATATATACAATACATATCAGCTATGTATACTGTTGGCTTGATTTCTCAGGCAACCATAGTTGCCACATATTAAAATCATCTTTAAAATTTGCATGAATAAAACCAGTCTGTCATATTTTACATGCTTTGTATGCATGGCACTTTTAATCACCAGTTCCTGAAGCATTTTTTTTCCAGCCTCTCTATGAATCTGAAAAGTTCTGCAATCTTCTCATCAGTCATAGTAAAGAAACTGACATGAATGTATGTCCTCTGGACTTCCCTTATCTTGAATGAATTAATTAGTGAATGAATGGGTAAATGAAATGAATGAGTTATTAAGTGCTTTCTATGTGCCAAGCATATTGCTAAATATTGGAAAAACAAATACAAAATAGGATACATTCTGTACCCTCAAGAAATTTACATGCTAATAGTACATAGATACAGCAATGGCCAGGGAAGAGAGCTTTGGTCTCAAGAATCCCAAGGATGGCAAATTGATCCATAAAACAACAGTTGACATGCTCTTATCTAAAAGCAATGGTAGTATTGATTGAATGACCATTTCCAGAGCAGGAGATGGAAAGAAAGGAATAAGGAACAGAATTAGGGTGGTGATGAAGATGTCAAAGTGAACTCTTGGCACATTTGATTGTGGCACAATGTCTAATTTGGAGCAGCTAGATACATCCAGTAAGTATCTCCTAATGGAGAAATATTTGAGTTTACATTCACTTACCAATTATCGCCACTCAGTCTCCCACTCTGAATGGAAGTTCAAAAGGAAAAGGGGGGGAGGGGAGGAGGAGAAGATTTAATTACCCCAAGGAATGGACAGCATAACAATGGGAGGATCTGTCTGTAGAGTTAAGTTGCAGATATGGAGAAAGAGGTTGGCAGCATGGCTGATGGCAAGATGACCTCAAAGAGATAATCAGATAGGAAGTAACTCTAAAATGACTTCCAATGTCTGTAAGATTTCAAACATGGCAACAAAAGAGCATCAAAGGACATAAAAGAGTTCCTCCAAGGGCTCTATTTAAGTTGCCCTGCATGAGTTATCTGAAACTTTTGAATCATTTCAGGGATCTATTTCAGGGATATTGCTTCTTCCTTAGGTAAACTTAAACTCTATCTTCTAAAATTGAGTTTTCTGTAGTATGTCAATTCCCTAATCTGTTGTCTAAATTTATGCTTCTGATAATATGTTGCTGACAGAAGGGGAGGAGATTATAAAGTCAGGTAGTTTCATCATACCTTCTGACCAGTCTTACCTAGAAAGGAATTATCTGGCAAGAAATCTCACATCTGAAGTAGGAGATATAGTGCCAAGCCCTACTGAGGTACCTCCCTTTTTACCTGAGAAGATGTCACAGCTAATCTAGTCCATTCAGAGCAGCAACTAAAGGTACTTTCTTAGGTGTACCTTTCCCTGTGGTATGTTGCTAATGTTTAATAAATGGCTCACTGGTGGAAGGTGGGAACGAACATCAACATAACTTTAAATTTATTCTCCATTAACATTTTCTCCATCACTTTTTAAAGTATAGAAATCAATGAAACACTAAAATGACTTCAGTATAACTCTGAATCCTTGCCCAATAATCTATATCTAGAGGTAGCTAAATGGCAGAATAGATCAAATATGGACAGGGAATCAAAAAAAAAAAAAAAAGATTGAGTTTTAATTGTCCCAGACACCTGATGCCTGTATGCTTCTGAGAAAGTCCTATAATCCCAATCTGTTTCAGTTTCAGATCCATAAAATGGTGTTAATGATAACATCTTCCTGCTAGGGTTGTGGTATGGATAAAATGAAATAATATATGGAAAATACTTTGCAAACATGATATATATATTTTGGCCATTGTATCTAAGAGAATCCACAGCAGTCTATAGAATCTCTTCTATTGAAATCTTGCTATACTGTCGAATTCTTTCTAATCCCAGGCTTATCTAATAGTAGAGCAAACATTTTCACTATTCCCTTTTCTGCAGTCCTCACTCCCCTACACGATGAAATACAATAGCACACCACCAACTAAACCTAAGTTCAAATCTGGTCTCAGACCACTTAACAGTTCCTAACTGTGTGACCCTGGGCAAGTCAATTGCCTAGGAAAGGAGAGAAGGAGAGAGAGAGAGAGAGAGAGAGAGAGAGAGAGGAGAGAGAGAGAGAAGGAGGGAGAGAGTCAATATAGAAAGTCAATGCTTCAATGCCATCCCCTCAAAAATCATATTAAGTCTTTGTAGCAGTCTCTCAAAGCCCTAGGGCAGTTAGAGTGTAATTTATAGAGTGCTCAATGTAGAATAAGAAAGACTCGTCATCCTGAGTTCAGATCTGGCCTCAGATACTTACCAGCTATGTGAGCCTGGGAGAATTACTTAACCCTGTCTGCCTCAATTTACTCTTTCATAAATTGAGCTGAAGATAGAACTGGAAAAAACTCTCCAGTATCTTTGCCAAGGAAACCCCAAATGACATCACGAAGAATTCAGTGAGACATGATTGAATAACAACAAACACTCAAGGTCCCACATGAGATACAGGATTTTTTTTTTTGTGGTTCATTGCTCTATTGCCTCCACCCAGAAAATTTTGGAACCTCATCCTATGACATTAAGTTGTGTATTGTCACTGACATTGCCTGTAAGGTACTTAATAAATGTTTATTGATTGATTCATAGACTATAAAGACACAGATCACAAAATATGTTTTTTTCACAGGCCAAACATAACAGAGATCAAAGAAAATATGAAACCCTACAAATTCTCAGAAATCTTCATACACTCAGCCATATTTAGGGGTTACCAGTAACATTAACTTGATTAATTTCTGCAAATATCCTCTCTATCTTCTGTTAAATGGACTAGCTATCTGTTGTCTCCTCCTGTAAGTCTCTGTAATTACCAGCAGATGGCAGTAGAATTCCTACTCCTGGACCATGAAAAAGTTAAAAAAAAAAAAAAAAATCAGCCCTAGCCCAATGTAGGAAGGGGAAAAAAAGAAAAAATGAGGCTTAGTCCAGTGTAGGGGGACCGGGAGAGAAAAAATTGAGCTCTAGTCCAATGTAGAAAAAGGAATGAAAAAAAAAAAACCCTACAGAATACCTAATCTTGTCACAAACCAGGTCAATAAATATTACTATGTCTTAGGTACTATGCTAAGGGCTGGCTATATAAAGAAAGCCAAAAACATGCAAACTACTATGTACAAATAAGATATTTACAGGATAATTTGGAGATGATCACAAAGGGAAGGTATGAGCATTGAGGAAAATTGGCAAAGACCGTGGAAAAGGTAGAAATTTGGCTAAGACTTGAAGCAAGACCTGGAAGCTAGGAAAAAGAGTTGAGGAGGAAGAACTCCAAAACATTGAAGACAGTCAGTAATTGCGTTTTGTTTACAAGGAAAAGCAAAATGGCTATTGTCACTGGATTGAAGAGTTTGTAGAGATGGGTACTGGTAAGAGTGGAGTGGCTGAGGAGAAAGGGGTAGTTCAAGGTATAAAAAGACTGGAGAAATAAGAAAGAAAGTTTAATGCAAAATAATTCAACCGAACACCTCCATTGTACTTCATTTTTAAAATTTTGAATCCATCAGTCTAAACATTTTTAAGTGCCTACTATGTGCCAAGTTAAGTACTGAGGATACAAATCCAAAAAATAAAAATAATCCCTTTCTTCAAGGAGTTTGTAATCTATTGAGGAAAACAATATACAAAAAAGCTGAAAGTTCAAGGTGTGGAGGGCAGAAAATTATTGAAAAATATGAAAGAGTATCTCTAGATGGGACATGAAGAGATGACTGACCTGGGAACCCTTCTTGAATACCGGCTTTGGGAGAACTTTTTCACTTTACCCCCCAGTTCAAGGAGTCCCAAGGGCTGAGAGGGTACGTATAAAATATAAATACAAAAACTGACTTTCTCCTTAAATGTCACTCTAATTCCAGTTAGTGTCTCTGGGTAGAAAAATTCACATTAGCTGAAACTACTTTTTAGTAACATTTACTATAGTAGTCAGCCAGAATTCTGGATTTAAAGCAATTTTTTTTTTGGTAGAAAGAAAGGTTATAAGACTCTTCTGGTAAGTCAAAAAATGAAAATGCATGGAAAAAATGTAAGGCAGCACCTTGGTAATTTCATACATTACTTTGGGAGGCCAGCTTCCAGGAATGAAATGATAATCTTTTTGAACTCTGACCAGACCATCCCAAATCTGGAGTTTTCAAGGCTAGATGCCATGGTTTAGGAAAGATACTGATAAACTAGATAGTACTGAGAGAACAATTAGGTTGGTGAGGGCAGTGAATAGCAATGGGGTCATGCACATGAAGGTGGGTTGAAGGAAATGGGATATTTGGTCTAAAGAAGAAAAGATTCAAAGAAGACATAATAGCTCTCTTCAAATGATCCTATCAGGGAGGAATCAGAATTGTTTTGTTTTAGAATCAAGAGCAATGTGTGGAATTTTATCCACTTCTATCAAAATGAACAAATCATGACATGTCTGTCTTCCCAGCTAAATGAATTTTAGATGCAGTACACTAATTAGTTTGAATGAAGAGAGGAAGTAGTGACATAGAGGCTCCTCTGATTTAGGAAGGCAAAGTTAAGCAAAGATCAAAGTGCTATCAAAGAATTTTTAAAAGCAAGATTTTTCAAATCAAGAATTAGTAAAAAAAAAAAAAAAAAAAAAAAAAAGCCTCTTTCTCCCTAATATGCAGAGGTATAAAACAATGGGTGAGGAAAATTGATATGCTTTGAGATTCAATTGATATGTTAATTTTGTTGTTATTGTTGAGTCATTTGTGATCCTATTTGGGGTTTTCTTGATAGAGATACTAGAGAGGTTTGTCATTTCCTTTTCCAGTGCATTTAACAGATGAGGAAACTGAGGCAAACAGGATTGAATGACTTGCCCAGGATCACACAGCTAATAAGTGTGAGGCCAGATTTGAACTCATGAAGATGAGCCCTCCTAACTCCAAGCCCACCACTTAACTGCCTGATGTTGTTTGGTTTTGTTTGAGAATAAAATTAGATTTTATTTTAAATCATTTTTTACAAATCTTAAGGCATTATGTAAATGTTTATTATATCTATAGTTCTCCACATTTATCTATAGTTATAGCTATCTAAATAGAATTTGTTGAGTAGAGAGTAACTTGAGTAGATCTATTAAAATATGTAGAGGATAAGTTACAGTAAAAACAGATATGACCAAGGTAAAGAGATCCATCAGAAAGTTGCTACGATAGTCCAGGCAAGAGATGATGAGGACCTGATCTAGGTTGGGGGGTATGAGTATGGAGAAAAGGATACATATATGAGGAATATTATAGAGACAGAAATGATAAGATTTGTTAACTGTTGGGATATATAAAGTGAGAGATTGTAAACCTAGGTGACTGAAAGGGTGGTGATGCTCTTGACAGCAATAGAGAAATATAGAAGGAAGGAAGAGAATCACTAATGCTGCTGCTGCTGTTGTTTGGGGGGGGCGAGGGGTAAGAGGGCAGAGAATATAATGAATTCTGTTTTGGAGTCCTCGAATTTGACATAGAAATCTATGAAAACATCTGGCTTAAAATATTCTGTTGGGGTTAGTCTGGAGATCAGGAGAGAGACCTGATTTAAACTAAATCAATAGATCTGGAAATTGTCTGCATAGATAAAATAATCTATGAATCTATGGGAGTTGATGGGATCACCAAATAACAGATTATAGAAAAGAGAAAAGAGCCTAGGACAAAGTCTTAGGAGATATCCACAGCTGGTAGGCAGAGCATGGAAGGAGATCCAGAAAAGGAAAATGAGCAAGAACAGTAAGGATCCTTGGAGAAGAACCAAGAAAGAACACTATCAATAAAATCCAGGAGGGAGGGTAAATCCAAGTGGAGAACAGGGTCGACAGTATCTGGAACTATTGGGAGGTCAAGAAGGACTGACTAAAAAGATTATTAGATTTGACAATTAAAAGCTTGTGGGAGACCTCCTGACTAAAAAGATTATTAGATTTGACAATTAAAAGCTTGTGGGAGACCTCCTGACTAAAAAGATTATTAGATTTGACAATTAAAAACTTGTGGGAGACCTCCTGACTAAAAAGATTATTAGATTTGACAATTAAAAGCTTGTGGGAGACCTCTTTGGACAGAGAAGTTTCAAATGAATGATGAGATTAAGAGCCAGATAAAAGAAGATTCAGATGAGAATGAAGAGAGAAAAGTTTGAGACAAGTGTAGATGGTTTTTTTAAGGTGAGTAGCTAAGAAAGGAAAAAAAGAACTAAGATGATTTCACAAAAGCTTTTGGATTTTTGTTTTTTAGGGATGATACATTTGAGCTTGTTTGTAGGCAGTAGGCAAGATATCAGTTAAATAAGTGAAGAATGAAGACTAGTGAGGACAGGTGGAGATTGGTGTCAGGGAGGTGTGAGATGCAGAAAAGGGGAGAAAACAGAGCACTTGTTGACTAGCCTCCATTTTTTGGTGAAATAGGCAGAGGTCTTTATCAGAAAGGAAGTAGGAAGGCAGTATCATGAAATATTTGGGAAGGAAAGAGGTTAGAAAGAAATAGATACATTGTAAATACATTTTACTTAATTGACTTAGAGAATTGAACTCTAAAATAACACTCTAACTGTAATTGCAAGCATGTTTCTGTATTGAATTAAAGTGTTACTCATGCTTTATAATTGAGGAAATGATAAAGGGTCAAGGTTATTTTTCCAGAACCATGTCTCTCAGGAAAGACTGCCTGATTTCTTGGATAGTGATGAAGAAGCAGGTTTAGCTCTGTGTGTTGGTCACAGAGGCTGGTCCCAATCTCTCCTGGATACTTGATTGCCATCATCTCCATTCTCAGCATCCGATTACTCAGCACCCCCAATATCTGCATCAGTATCAGTGTCAGTTGCAATATTATGTCAGCCACTATCATTAACATCATCATTACCTTGGCAGTTCCAAACAAAGATTCCCAGGAATGCTTAGAGCAGTGACTGAATAGGAAATTTCCCAAGTTAATCACTTAGAAACTAATCTCCTTTGCATTTAAAAGATCATTAGTAGGTTGAAAATAAATCTTTGGACTTTACAGTAATACCTCCTATGTCTATGTGTAGATGGTTGATGAGGTTTGAGTGAGGACATTGGACAGGAAGATGACTTAGTTGATAATCAATTAATGAGTAAGTCCTTATTAAGTACTATGATCCAGGGACAATGCAAGATGGTGAGGATACAAATGCAAAGAAGGAAACAATCTCTACTCTCAAGGAACTTACATTCTACTGCACACAAACCTATAGGTATATTTATGCATTCAGAATAAAACATACAAAACAAATACAAAATAAACATGAGGTAATTAGAGGGAAGGACATTAACATTTGATGATAATGGTTATAAGACAGGAAAGGCCCCCTGTACAATGTTCTCCTCAAGGACATCCTGCAAGAAGAAAGGGATTCTGTGAGGCAATAGCAAAGAAGAACTGCATTCTAGACAAGAAGGATAGTCAATGTAATGTCACAGAGCAGGGAGATGGAGTTCCCTATACAAGGAACAGAGAGAAGGCCAATAAAGTATAGTAATAGAAATAAATGACCCCTTTTTCAGTTCCAGCATGTTCCATTAAGTCCAACTGACACTGATGACTGGGCTGTATGTGTTAATAAAATGTAAGATTTCAGGAAATCCCAGAAACTAGAAAATGGAAAATTCTATATTCCATATTGATGTCTATTAATTGTCACATCTGTTGAGTGTGAAAACTTCTCTACTGAAGACAGAATAAAAAAGGATATGAAAATAAATAAAAAAATTTAAAAGTTATTGCTTGTTTATTTCTCTATATAGTAGAAAAGAACAGGAAGTAAGCAAGAACAGCATCATTGCTTAAATAGATAGAATGCTAATGAATAACTGAAGACAATGAAAAATCAGATCTGTTAACTGTTTTGTTTTCACTTTTTTCCCACCAAGACTTTGCTTTAATTAGGAAAACCTGAACAAATGTGGCAGACAGTTGATACCCAAAGAAAATAGTCAGATAGATCATCCAGCTCATGATGATGATGAGTTCAAGTTACTTGGCGCAAATGAGTTGCATCATGGGTATTGAAAAAACTGACAACTATGAATGATAAGACACTGTCAGGGATATTTGAAAGACTGTGAATAACTGAAGAGGTACTGCATGTCTGGCCAAGAAGAAACTTCTCCAACATTTGAAAATGGGTTACAAGATGGAACCTTTAAACTACAGTCCAGTGAACTGATCTTGATTCCTAAGGAAATTCCCTAAATGGTTCGAGAAAAGGTTGGTTAATGGACATCTGAAAGAGGAAGTAGCAATCATAAAGTACCAGTATAGCTTCATCAAGAATAGGAATATTTTACTATTTTTAAGATGGCTAAATGTTATAGACATAAGTTATTTGATAAGAATCACTTATTATTCCTCTCAGGAGAAAAAGGGGATAAATGTAGAGTAGGCAACAGAAAAAGAGCTACAGTCCTTGGAATCATATTGTTCCATATTGTAGATTTTGAAGGGGGAAGAAGGAGGGAATAAACATTTATGTGGTACCTATGACATGCCAGCACTATGCTTACAATTATTGTCTCATTTGAAGATAGGTATCTTCAAGATAGGTATTATTTTAGTATTCTCATTTTACCATTGAAGAAACTGAAGCAAACAGATGCTTCCCGGGGTCATACAGCAAGGAAGTAACTGAGGCTGATTTTGGGACTAAGGTCTTCCTGATTCCAAGCCCAGTGCTCTTTATACTGTTCCAACAATTTACAGTCCTACAGTTTTCCTAATCAGAAGACATAAGAAGTACATTTAGTTCTAAGTGAAAAACTTTAGGAAGAACATTGATAGGAAGGGCTTTAAATTCATACCACACAGGAATCAATAGAAGGACTTTAAAGTGTTTAGCTTAAAAAAAAAAAGAAGAAGAAGAAGAAGATAAGTGTCAAATTATAAAATTGCTGTCACCTGGAAGAGGCACTCAATGTGCTCAATTTGGCCCAGAGAGAAGTCCTCAAAGTAATGGTGCACATTACAAAGAGACCAAGTTAATCTGGAGCTTTAAAAAAAAAAAGATCTTTCTAATAGAGTTATGCAAAAGTTAAATGAGTTGCCTCAAAGTAATGTGTACACATTACAAAGAGGCCGAGTTAATCTGGATCTTTAAAAAAATAATAAGATCTTTCTAATAGAGTTATCCAAAAGTTAAATGAGTTTCCTCAAAATAATGGGTATGTATTACAAAGAGGCCAAGTTAATCTGGAGGTAAAAAGAAAAATCTTACTGACAATCAGTTATCTAAAAGTTAATTGAGTTTCCTTGGAGGGTGAAGGATAATAGTTTTCCAAGTCATTGGGTATCCTTCACCACATACTAGACAATGACTTGCACAGTAATGGGAGAAAGAAATTTTTTCAAGAATGCGATGAACCAGATGACCACTAAGGTACTTTCTAATTTGAAAATCTATGACTTTATAAATTAATTAGAAACCTTTCTGAAAAGTGTAAGTATAGGAGGATTACCTAAGTACCTGATGGACCCTCTTTTGTAGACATCATTTAAACATAAACTTAATGACTTATATGTATGAAACAAAGACTAGCAAGGTCTGGAGACATTTGGTGAAGTGAGAAGGGTGGAAATTGACACGTTCCCTAGAAAAATATGGTGGGACAACTCAGTATCTTTGGAGGTCCAAGAGTGAATGATTTTCTTGGTTTTCATAGCTTTATGAAACAAGATAGTAAATTCTGAGAGAGATAAACCACTAGAATTTAATACAGAAGGGAATGGGGAAATACATCCCTAATTGAAAAAAACAAAAATACATTTGGCCATCAAAATAAACCATGTAGGCAGACCCCTTATTGAATGTCTGTATATTTTCTTAGAATCATGATTGTATGGGGTTGGGGAATGTCAAGAATTGCCTAGCACATGGGCAGTTCCTGTTACATTCCTTGGATTGTGAAAGAGCCTTCTCCTCCCACTAGAGCTATCTCATGGCAGCAGTGGAATCTGGGCATCTCTTATAAAAGGTGTCTTTGGCACTGGCTCTTTACACAATCTCCCTCTTCAGGGCCAGTCTCTTCGGTGTCTGTGATCAAGGTAAGTGATTCAAAACTCTACAGGAAGACTTTTGAACAAGGGTTTTCAGGAAAAGAATTGAGAGCCCCAAAGTAAGAGAGTTAAAGAGAAGTTGGAACTGAGGAGATGAATAAATTTGGGTAAAGGCAGAGGATGTTAGAGGGATCAAAATCATGGTGGGAAATCAAGCAGCATGAGGAAGGAGACTGATGAGGAATAGAAGTTTGTTATTCTTTGTATTTATTCTAGACTGAACAAGATCAGGTCTAGGTCTCTCCAGAAAGCACTAAAGTATCAGGGACATACCTGTTCTAATCCAAATAATAGCTAGATGAGACCAACTAAAATAGAATCAAGGGCCTTCCCAGAATGTCCTTGGAGAAAGAAATTTTGAGGAATTTGTTGATTAGGGTATGACAGATCCCTGAAATCAAGATCATTGGTGTTCCATTAAAATGAGTAATTGACTATGGTGTTCCCCAAGCAGCTCTTAGCTTGGAGCTCTGAAGTTTTAAATATATATATATATATATACATATATATATATATATATACATACATATATATATATATAATATATATATATGTATATATATATATGTATGTATGTATGTATTGATGACTATGGTTGATTATAATTTGTTTCCTTTGTATTCCTATGTAGTTGATTTTATGCATTTAAAAACACTTTGAAAAGAAGCTTCATAAGACAACCACCTTGACACATGCAAAAAAAGATAGCTAGACAGGAAATTATGTACATATAAGTTTTATTTGCTAGCTCAATTGGATGCGAGGGGAGATGCAGGGGTGATGCAGGGGCCACCCTGGTCTTAAATTATGGTGTTTTAGATCAAAGTATGATTTGCCTAATTTTTTGTGACTTTTTGCATGCATCTGTAGATATTTGCTCTTTCATTGAAGAATATTAAAAGCCGCCCCCCCCAAAAAAATGTTGATTTAGAATTTAAGAAAGAAATAATAAGATACAAGGACCAGAAAGAGAGAAGGGTCCAATGGTCATAACTTTTCAGGAAACTGAGAGATATGAATTCCAAGAGTATTATGGACTAGACCTTATAAGAGAAGGAATCTGAAGCATCTGGTCCTCTGGGTCAAATTAGCCTCTGCTTTCTTGGAATTCTCTGCCTCCATGAAGCCTGGGTTGATGGCCCCATAAGTCAGCCCAAACAAAATTGATTGGATAAAAAACTCTGCAGGTCTCCCCTTTTTGGATACAAGTGGAATCTAGTCACTTGTCACCATTATAATGTTCTTTGATCACAAAAACAAACAAATTATTAACTGAGATTTGATGTTTCTTCTACATTGTCTTTCAGGTCGAACTTTTGCAGAAATGTCCTGCCAGCAAAGCCAACAGCAATGCCAGGCCCCTAAGTGCCCCCCGAAATGTCCACCAAAATGCCAGACCCCTAAATGTCCTCCCAAGTGCCCACCAAAGTGTCCCCCCAAGTGCCCTCCCAAGGCTCCATGCCCTCCTCCAGTCTCTTCCTGCTGTGGTTCTAGCTCTGGAGGATGCTGCAGCTTGGGTGGATGCTGTGGGTCCAGCTCTGGGGGATGCTGCAGCTCTGGGGGATGCTGCAGCTCCGGAGGATGCTGTGGCTCTAGTGGTGGCTGCTCCCTCTTTTCCCATCACAGGAGATCCCGCAGGAGCAGGCGCCAGAAAAATGACTGCTGTGACAGTGGCAGTGGACGCAGCCAGCAGTCTGGAGGCTGCTGTGGTAGCTCTGGAAGCTCTGGAGGTTGCTGTGGGAGTTCTGGAGGCTGCTGTGGCAGCTCTGGAGGCTGTTGCTGATAATCTGATACTCTTCACCAAGAGAAGCAACTTTATAATGGAATCAGTGGCTGATTTCCTTCCTCTTCCTCCCTTTTCTTCATCTCAAGATGTACCATGTAGAATCTGATCTCCAGAAGCCCTTAAATCATCTGTGCCTTGGATTTACCTGATTTCAATTCCACTTTTCTCCTTTAGACACTGACTATTTACAACATTAAATCATTTATTTATGACTCTATTCGTCTTGTGAAAATCATCTTTCTCTTTGTATCATCATGGGAGTGCTTTCCTTTCTGGTTAGATGTCTAGAATCTCAGTTTTGCTTACTTAAAGGACAAATTCATATTTGAAAACAATGCTGATCTTTCTATTGTGTGTATACCGCAGTGTAAGAAAAAATCTTTATAATCAATTAGAAACATTTTACAATGGAAGGGACATTCTACAAACATACCCATTTTACAGATTAACAAACAACCCCAGGGACAAATGATTTTCTTAAAGTCACTTATCAAATTAGTGGCCATGTCTTCCTTAGTCTTTATCTAGTCTATTTTCTTAATACCAAACTAATATTTGTAGAAATTTATGAAACAAGTAAGTTATTCATCAAAATTGTCAGATTAAAGATCTGCAGAATTTGGAGTCAGGAGGCTTATTAGAGTCTGGTTTTGCCTCATTCTACCTGTGGCCAAGTCATTCAAGCCATTTCCCACAATGTTATGTCTAAATGACTGCCAAGTTGATCCACAGCTTCCTAGAATACTCCTATCTCTGCCCCTTTCTTCAATATATATTAATATTGATTCATATATATTGTATGTAGATGGGCCTTTATGGATTTGGATTCTTTATGGAACACAGTTCTGTTGTGGAAAGCTAATTTCTATAAAGTTAATCACACTTTCCCACCCACAACAAGCATGGTGACATTGGAACATTACCTCTTCCTTACCAAATCACGTTATATTCGGCAAAGTCAGAATGAGGACCCAGCTTCACTTCTACCAGGAATGTTGCCATTAATGTGGTATCAGCTAACTGAGATCAATCCATGATGACTTTTCCCAAGTACAAGACTATAAATCCACTTATTTACCACTCAATTGAATTCTACAAACAGTTATTAATTGCCTACTGTATGAAAGACAGAAGCAACCTAAAGAAAAGATGGGCTCAGTCTCTGGTTCAATTTCTGCCTTTCTCACTTGACTAGTCTAATTGCAAATTACTAACTTTTTTGTACCTCCAACAATTCCCTACAACTTAACTACTGAGTTATTATTCTAAACTGCAATGGTAGAGGGAGTTCTCATACCAGGAATTCCCCACATAGATGAGATCACAATTCTTGGGTATGAGGTACTAGATGCTGAGGATGTAAAAACAGAAAACTAGTCCCTAGTTTACATTCTACTGGGATTTAAAATATGCACATACATAGAAATTTGAGCAGGAAAAAAAAAGGTGGGGTGGGGGTGGGGGCTAATAACCTGGAAAATCAGAACAGTTTCATCCTGGAAGTAATCTTCAATGGATGAAGGGGAAAAAAGCATTTAGTAAGCCCTTATTATAATATGGTGATATATATACATGTAATCAAGCAAGTCCACACTCACAGAGAGCTTACAGAATATATAAGTGGTGATGGCCACCTCTGGAGTATTTTGGACATGGAAATCAAAAGGATGGAGACTAGAAGAATCAGATAATTGCTTGGACTGCCTTTCCCAAGAATGGTAGGGTTGATTTGAATATGCTTCTCAGATCTAGTGTTGGAAAGTGAGGGGCAGAATGAAAAAGGGGAAGGTATGTGTGCCAAGAAAGGGCATAAAGATGGCCAGGAAGCAATAAGATGAGTCTTAGTCTGAGCTTGGTAAGGTGAATGAATGTTCATCTATGAGAAACCCAGATCCCGGGATAGAGGAGAGGGCAGAATTTGAAATCTAGGTTGAGGTACAGACTAGAACATCCATAGACATGGGGAAGGAGTGCAATATTAGGCATGGGATGACATGTTAATTCCCAGAAGAGGAAATTGAATGTTGGTCTGAGGAACAGCTAGTCCCCCATTCAGACTGGATTGTAGAAAATGGAAAGGGAAAGTTATAATGATACTGGAGAATCTTAAATGTCATTCTGAAGAGTTGGTTACCATAGAAGTATGAGGCCCTATCAATCACCCAAGTTACATATAATTCCTATGTCAGACAAATTTTCTAACATGGATTCTTAGCCTGGGGCCTGTGAACTCTGGTTTGGATTTTTAAATAATATGATTATATTTCAGTAAAATTCATTTCCTTTTGTAATCCTATGTATTTCATTTTCTGCATTAAAAAATCTGATTCAGAGAAGGGTCTCTATAAAGGGGTTAGTCTAAATCTATCAACTTAATTTTTTCATAACTGTTTCAATATGATTGGTCTCTTTGTCATCCTACATATTTTACTTGATGCATTTTAAAATATTATTCTGAGGAATCCATAGTCTTCATTCACCAGAATGCTGGAGAGGTCCATGTGACACAAGAAAGGTTAAGAACCCCAGATCTGCAGGGTCTCTGTGGTCCTCCCAACTCTTAACCCTCTGATCCTATCCCTATTCAAACAACAAAGAGGACAGCTTGTTTCTCTAGGCTTCACAGAGAATCAGTCTCTCTTTCCTCTTTAAGAAGCTACAAGGGAACACCCCTTGCATTCATTTGGTCTTTGAATTTTCTAAGGCATTTGCCTCAGAAAGAGCATGACTGCCTGAAGGAGCATCACAGGGACTTCTGGAGACCAAGGGTGGGATCAAAGCTCTCGCTCAGCTGGAAACTATTTTACCAAGTAAAATACAGGTGAAAGAGAGAAACCAAATCATCCCCCCACCTCCTCCAGCTCCTTCTCACAAGGCCTGCTTTGGGATGCTGTCCATCCCCTCACCACAGTCCCAAGCCCACCAGGAGGGGCAGGAGTCAAAGGGTCAAGAAGTTGTGACCAAGTTAGCAACATGAGAAACAGAAGGAAGGGACAAAAGAACAGAAAGTGGAAACAACCAAATGAATAAGGAAGCATGTTTCTTTGCTGAAAGAGAATAGTCAGGACATCGATTCATACTGAGAAAAAGGAGGGTGGAGGTGGGGAGAGAAGTTAATGGATGGGGTGGCCCAGCAGGGGTCAGAAGTCAGGAGGGCACTCAGGTGGACTAATTTGCCACTGATGCATATTCATTTTCTGACTTCAGCATGGAAGGGGGAGGGAGAGATCCAGCCCTAGCCTTTGACTTGTTCTCTGTCAAGCTTCTGACACAGCTGTATTCTTCACTGTCTAAAGAGGGGAGGAGTAGTTTAAAAAAAAAAAAAAAAAAGCAAAAAATGACAACAAAAAATACAATTTTATTCTTAGTATTCCAATAACTTTTTGGGGGGTGTGTATGTGTGCGTACATGGGTGTGTGTGTGTGTGTGTGTTTAGCTGTACAACAAATAACTGGCTTGTATGGATGGTTAAAAGACCAAAAAAATTTACCTTTCCTCTCCCCCTTTCTTTGTCAGTAGAGTTGATGTTTGGGAGTTTTGTTTAAACAAAACTTTTTGACCTGTTTGATATAGATAGAAAGAGATAGATACATACAGACAGACATAGATATAGATAGATATGTATATATATAAAGAGAGATACACATACACCTATACACACATACATATATGTGTATATGTGTGTCAAACATGTCTAACAATAAATCAGAATTGTTTTTTGGTGAATTGTACTTAAAAAAAAAAAAAAGAAAAGAAAGAAAGAAAGAAAGGAAGGAAAGGAATCTTGGCCCCTCCTCAGGCTTCTCAAGGAAAGGAAAATGCAAAATACTTAGGGAATCCATAATTATTTCCTTCCTCTTCATCATCATTCCAATTGAGTATTCCCAAGGAGTATGGTGCTTTTCTGGGCATTATTGGGAGTAGCCTCAAAATGCTTACAAACATGATTGGTTCCAAGCAAAACTCTGAAGTACTGGAAACAGAATGGTGAGTGAAAGGATTTTGGAGTCAGAGGAACTGGATTAAAGACCTGGGTTTGTTTTCTATTTATTGCCTATATGACCTTGGGAAGACAAGTCAACTTTCCACCTTTAGGACTTAGTTTTATTATTTGTAAAAATGGGACTGGAATTGGGGTGATGAACTACTTGCTTTTAAAAATACTTTTATAAACAAGTATCTTTGGTGATCTTTGCTGCAGGGAGGCAGAAGTTGTTAAATTACTTGAGTTCATGACTTCTGCTGACTGATATCTGCATTAAGTCTAGCACCAATATGAAAGTTCCTGAAGCCACTAGACTGCCCAAGGAGGGGCAATCTGGCCTATACGAGAAATGAAGCAGTGGGATCATATCTCTGGGAATCCTCTATCCTTCCATGTGGCCAAGATTGGAAGACCTAATCAATTATATTTCTCTTTTTTTTCTAATTTATAACAACTCTTTAATGTGATTTTTAAATTGTAAAATAAAAATGGTATCTAGCAAAACAATGATAATAATAGCTAGCATTTATACTATTTTAAGATTTGCAGAACAATTTGCAAATATAATTTTATTTTATCCTCATGACAATATTAAGAAATAGATGCTCTTATTGTATCCATTTTACAGATAAGCAACCTGAGACCTACCGAAGTTAAGTGATTTTCCCAGAGTTAGAACCTGTAATGATCAATTAATAATTTAAGAGGCAAGATATATGATAATAATTAATTGTAATCTGCATACAAATTTCAAATTAAAACAGGTACATCAGTCTAATTAATCATCACCAGCCCTTTCAGGAACTCTGATTCTATGAGGATCCCTAAATCTCAATAGAATTAGTTTCCTTTGTAATTCCAACTATTTTTTTTAACACATTATAGCGTATGATCCTGATAAGGGGTTCACAGGACTTTCCCAGACTGTGCCAATGGGGTCCAAGACCCCAAAACCAGTTAAGGACAACTGGACCAGAGGATTTTTAAGATTCTGTCAGTTCAAAATCCTATGAAGCATATTTTTGGTGATTCCCATTTCTTCTATATCTGCCCTAGCTATGATATTCCCATCTTCAACCCCAGATACCTAGTGACCTCATACAATCCTCTCTTTCCTATTACTCTATCTGTAACTCTCTCACTCTCCCCAGTTCCTAGAAGGACCTCAAGCTCCTCACTTTTTTACTTCCTCTTCCTCCTAACCCATTAAAACTTACCTGGGATATATGATGACAAATGCAAAGTATTCTTTACAGAAATAAAGCCTAAATTAAATAGAGAGATCTTAGTTGAACATGATCAAACTGTGCCAATGTGATAAAGATGAGGATACTATCTAAATTATTTTACTTTTAGCATCTTGCCAATCAAATTACACACACACACACACACACACACACACACACACACACACACACATATATACATATATATATATATATATATATATATATTATCTGTGACCCCTTTTTTCTTGAAGGGGACAATCTATATTTAGTCCTTAATCCCCTCTCTTTTCACTCTCCTCCTTCCCTTTAAAAGAAAAGAAGAAAAAAGAGAGAGAAAAAAGAAAGAGAGTAGGGGAGAGAGGGAGGGAGGAATGAAGAAAGAGAGGAAGGGAGGGAAGGAGAAAAGAAGAAAGGGAAGGGAGGAAGGGAAAGGAGAAAGAGAAGAAAGAAAGAGAGAAAGAAAGAAAAAAAAGAAAGAAAAGAAGAAAGAAAGAAAGAAAGAAAGAAAGAAAGAAAGAAAGAAAGAAAGAAAGAAAGAAAGAAAGAAAGAAAGAAAGAAAGAAAGGGAGGGAGGGAAGGAGGGAGGGAGGGAGGGAGAGAAATTGTTCTCCTATTTCTAGTCACTCTTCTCCTTCTCAATTCATACAAATCTATCTACATCTATCTTTTTCATCATTTCTTATTGTACAATATTATTTTATTAATCCATGTACCATAATTTTTTAAGCCATGCCCCAACTGATGAGGATGTCCTGAATTTTCAGTTCTTTGCTATTGTAATCGATGGAATCTCTTCTGGTTTTGATGGATCTCCCAAATTCACACAGTTACTCTATGAAAAAGAGAGAGAGAGAGAGAGAGAGGAGAGAGAGAGAGAGAAATTATTTTCCTCCAAACTGGTTTGGCTAGAAGCATTCCATCACTGAACTGCCCTGCTCCTGGAATTCATAATTTCAAACTCCCTTGCTGTTGAATCCAGATCAAATGGTATTTCTAATTCCTTTAGCTAAATACAAGATATTTCTTGTATGACTATCATCTGTCTTTATTCAGTGAGCAAAATACTGTATTTATTCAGTGAGTAAAATACTGTATTTCCCCTAAATTGATAAAAAAAAAAACTATTGCATATAGTAGATTGATTAATTTAAGCTAGAATTCTGAATCTTTAGTGTTTGCCTTCATTGAATTAGACTAGAAGGCCTTAATTTTATGCTATAATTTTTTTTTTATTATAGCTTTTCATTGACAGAACATATGCATGGGTAATTTTTCAACATTGACACTAGCAAACACTTCTGTTTCAACTTTTCCCTTCCTTCTCTCCACCCCCTCCCCTAGATGGCAGGCAGTCCCATATATGTTAAATATGTTGAACTATATCTGAAATACAATATATGTGTACATATTTATACAGTTCTCTTGTTGCACAAGAAAAATCGGATTTAGAAAGGTAAAAATCTGGGAAGAAAAACAAAAATGCAAGGAAACAATAATAGAAAGAGCATAAATATTATGTTGTGGTCCACACTCATTTCCCAGTGTTAGGGTGTAGCTGGTTCTGGTCATCACTGATTAATTGGAATTGAATTGGATCCTCTCTTGCTGAAGATAGCCACTTCCCATCAGAATATATCCTCATATAGTATTGTTGTTGAAGTGTATAATGATCTCCTGGTTCTGCTCATTTCATTTAGCATCAGTTTAGTCTCTCCAAGCTTCTCTGTATTCATCCTGGTGGTCATTTCTTACAGAACAATAATGTTCCATAACATTCATATACTATATATGTATTATATATTTTATATTTTATGCCCAATCTCCAATTAATGGGCATCCATTCAACTTTACACTATAATTAAAAAGAACTGCTATAAATATATTTTCTTCATATGAATCCTTAGCCCCATTCTTTAATCCCTTTTAAAGATAGGTATAGTAATATGTCGTTTTTGTCCAAGGGTTGTATCATTTAGTGACTTTTGGGTCACTAAAGCAATTTGGGTCCAAATTGCTTAAGAAAAACACTTTTTAAGCATTTAATCTAAATAAGTTGCTAAAATTCAAATTATCCTTATAACAGGAGTACAATATTTTGTATTTGATCTCTTTCCTTTTTTTTTTTTGTCAATTAATTTCTTCATATCTTCCTCTCTCCTTCTCTTTTCCTGCTTTCCTCCCTCCCTCCCTTCCTTTCTTCCTTTCTTCTTTTCTTCCTACTTTCTTTCCTTTCTTCCTTCCTCTGTTCTCATGGAAATTATGGACTTACATGTGGGTACTCTGTCCAAAAGAAAGTAAATTTCCCAAAACAAAACTCTCAAGAAACTAGGTCTTGGTACAGGTTATTGGGATTCAGACGGAGTTACTTGAATATGCCTTAAATCAAATCACTCTGGCTTTCACAGACTGGCCAATAAGTCCCAACCTAAGTTTTCATTGGCCATTGTTTGGGTTTTGATGGCTCAGAGTGACTGTAAATAACAACTGTTTCTCTTCTGGTCAGAAACCCTAAGAGTCCTCCCTTTCTAGATTGATTTTTTTTTTTTTGAGTAGATAAAAGAGGTCATCTTTTGCCTCTTTTTTTTAACCTAGCCTTAATCATTGAGTGGGTAGTACCTCATATAAACTGAGACCTGGGAAAGACTTTAGCTTAAAAAAGTCAAGACCACTTATTGCATCCAGGGCCATATCCAGTCATCATAATCTTGCCACTAGATCCTATGGCTCTGATTTTGCAAAGCCTTACCTCACTTAAATCCAATTCACTGGCAAGTCAAGATATCTCCTTCCTGATATCATTGATTCTCTTTGTTAATAAAGAACAAAGAACAATAATCTTTCTCCACATAGATTATAAGCTACTTATGCCCTTATATAATCCATGATAGAGAATCCCAATCTCTAGTTTTATAAGGATAAAGTTCTGTCTTGGAAGTTGCACCTTCAAATGATGTCTTTAGCTCATTTTTCTCCAATGCAATGTTTCTTTTGGGAATCTCTCAGTATAGTTCAAGTCTAGCTTTCCACTTAAGTGCATAAAAGTTCCCAGCTTTTCTGCAAGTTTTCAAGATAACAATATATCTTTTATCTTAATATGCAGAAAATGTAAAACTAAATAAAGGATTCAAATAAAAATAAAAAGCAAATAAAAAATTATAACTTTCCTTCCTTTCTGATGAGTCCCACTGTATACTCCAGAGGCTTCTAATAGCTTATGATGTTAACCTAAAGGTTTGGATGCTTCCTTTAAACCACCATCATCCAAATAATTCCCAATAATAGTGGAAAACAAAGTTTAGAATTTTGTTCATTTGCTCTTTGTTTTTAGGTGATGGGTGTTCTTCCAGGTCCTGGGCGAGATGCTCAATTCTCTTCCTTTAAGATACTGTTACTTCCCAAGAAGCTACCCTATATCTCTTTAGAAGGCTGGATTTTAGAATTCTCTTTTTTTCTAAGAACTCAGCAACTTGAGGAAATCCCTAATGAAGATAAATATCTTACCACCAGAGGCAACTCAATCTACTTTTGTGTGATTCTTTTATATCACACCACCAATCTTCCTCTCTTCCTCTTCTGTCCCTTGCTTCTAGCTTTGCCCTTGGAACCAAGCAGAACAATTCTAATCCATTGAATTAACCTCCAGGAGTCCCTCAAATGTTAAATCTAGCAGAGGCACATGAGGGAGGAAGGCAGGATAACTAAGTATTGTTTTAAAGATAAGCCAGGAAACTCCTTGACTTAAAAACAAAGGCTAACAAAGGACCACTTGATAAACTCTGGAGTAGGTGATGAAGACAGAAACATTGAAATGGATGAAACTTTATTGCTAAACCACAGGATAATTAAACATGGATGGTGTTTGCCTCAAAGTTAAAAAAATAGATTTCATCAGCATAGTAACTCCCAAGTTGTCTGAAGCTCAAAGGGGTTAGGTTACTTGCTTAGGCTTCCAGTGCTAGTTAAATGTCAGAGTCATGATTTGAACCCACACCAACTAGATACCAAGTCTAATACTCTTTTCGCTATACCAGTGGTCTCAAAGTAGTGTCTGGGATCTATTGGGAGAACCAAAAGTATGTGAAAAACTAACTGGAGAGTGGGAAAATAAATCACATGCATGAATGTACTGGTAAACGTTTAGTAATAGCCTCACAGAAGAAATCTATATGCAACACATTTTTTAAAGTTTAATCTGCATTATTAATATTTTCTTAAATCTAATATAGTAATTCAAGCATGATTTATAGCATTTGCCACTTTCCAAGATATAAATGCCCACACTGAAAATTTAACCATTGGCTTTCTTGAACTGGTTTGAGCTAGCTCCAGCACACACTCTCTCTGTCTCTCTGTCTCTCTCTGTCTTTGTCTTTGTCTGTCTCTCTGTCTCTATCTCTATCTCTGTCTTTCTCTCTCTTTCTCTCTCTCTCACACACACACACACACACACATCCTTAGAATGGTCAGTTGTGGGATTTCTTTCCAATTCAACCACATTTTCCTTTATTCCCCTTTTCTGCTATGCAAGCTTCCATCCTCTGCCTTCAGTCCTTAAGATTTAAGGATAGTCTTAATCTATGTGGTATAAACTTACAGTAGAAAGTCTTCAGGTGCCCTTGGGAAAATTCTCTACCTTCCCATTAAACTCACTTTCTTGCTCTTCAGGGGAAATAATAGACAGGGAGAAAAATGTAAAAGCAAATTCTTTAGACAAAAACAATCAGTCAACGATTATTTATTGTGTGTCTGCCATGGGCCAGACACCATGCTGAGTACTTCTACTGTGAGTACAAAGAATGAAGCAAACTCTTAATACCAAGGAGCGTCTATTCTAATGGAGGGAAGGAAAAGGAGGTTACAATTATATAGATACATGTATAGATACAGATACAACATAAATGTAAAATGAATAAGGCAAAGTAGTAAAATACAATCAAGTAAAAAAGCAAAATGAGATAATATTTATAAAGCTCTTAGTTCAGTGCCTGATACACCGAAGGTGCTTAATAAATGTTAGAGATGATAATGATGATGATGTTGATGATAAAAATCTAAGATCCTAAGAATCATTTAGTATTCTGTAATATTGGAAGAGATTTTCAGGAGCTGTTGGTCTGAAGTCAAGAAGAACTGGTTTCAAATCTTGTCTCTATATGAAGTGGCTGTATGACCCTGAATAACCAACCTAGATGTCCAAGTAGCTCTTCCTCCTCACAACTGCTTTTTAAAAATAATAGCTGTTTATTTTTCAACATTCACCCTTGCAAAACTGTATTCCATATTTTTTCTCCCTCCCTCCCTACCTCCCTCCTCTCCTAAACAGCAAGTAATTCAATATAGGTTTAACACATACAATTATCCTACATTTCCATACTTATCATGCTGCACAAGAATAATAAGATCAAAAAGAAAAAAAAATGAGAGCAAAAAAAGCAAGAAAGCAAATAACAACAAAAGGTGAGACTACTAAACTCACAACTGTTTTGGGTTTTTTTTACTTCCTTCATGACTCAGCTCAAATCCCACTAAGAGCACCATATTTTTCTTAACCTTTTTATCTGCAGTGCTTAGCAAAGTCACTGGCATCTAGAAGGTATTTAATAAATACTTGATGTTGGACTGAATGACAGCCTCTCATTACCCCTAGTATCTCTCTAAGCCATGTTTCAGAATAGATGCTGACCTACATTGATAAAGATAAGCCCTAATGAAATCCCAAATTTGCTCTAAAAGGAGACACAAAAAGCTCTTTAATTCCCTCTCCCCCAAAGGAAAATAGAACATGTGGCCCAGGAGTACATTGAAAAGGGATACTAAATGGGAGTGAGAGAATGTGTTATGTGAATCACATTTCTGCTATTTGCTACTTATGAGATTTGTGTATACTGTGTACCTCAGTTTCCTCAACTGGAAAATGAAATCATTAGATTAGAATGTATTATCCAAAGATTTAGAGGCCACTGGGGCAACTTGACTATATCCAAAGAATTTGTCCTGTCTATTGTATTCCCCAGAAATAACCATTAGATTCTTAGATTTTTGGATATCTTTCCAGTGGCCTGACATCCTAGGGATCCTGTAACCACTCAGCTTTGGGGAGACCCTTGAGATTTGTCCCCTATTCCTTAAAATCTTACCTAATTGTATTCCTGAGCTAGGAGGGCTGGCTACAAAACCTCTCTGTCAGCAGGAATTGGTTCTCAGATCCACTGGGCAAACAGACCTCCTGCCACAGTATCAGAGACACTTTCTTAAAAGATGGTTCAAAAGGGAAAGGGTTGTGATGTACTTCGTGCAAGCAAACAGACCCCTGCCTTTGAAGTCTTGGTGGGGTTTTGTTCAGGCTGCAGTTGGAGTTTGACTAAGAAAAACTGCCAGCCTCCCACAAGCCCACTTCTGTTTGTTAATGCCGCCTTGTTCGTTTGCTTGTGTTTGATGTTTGAAGCAGGAGAAGAGGGTCACCCAGGGAGCCCACTTATGGAGTGTCTTTCACTTCTAGCTGAGCTCTAGCTACTACCCAGGAGCTGAGCAGAGAGATCCAGTTCTAATGCTGAAAAGGGATTCTCTTTTTACCAGGGCATTTACCATTGTAAATTTGTCTCCCTGAGCATATTTCCTTATCTGCAAAATGAGGTTATTACTAGCATCAGCTTCAAAGGATGGTCATGAGGATCAAATGTAAATTGAATGCCTGTAACCTTCAAGCACTCAGAAATGTGATCATTTGATAGAATATATATTACCTTACCCTCAAAAGCAGGCTAAAATGAGTGTGCAGGGCAAATTGGAAAATGGAAAAGAGGTCACAGGGTGGAAAGTGACCTTTGAGAACAGTCTGCCCTTCTCACTTTACATTTAAGGAAACTGAGGCTCAGGGAATTTAAGAGACATGTCCAATTTCAAACTGAAAATTAATGTGTATGGAGTGGAGGAGGGAGGCAGTGGAAGGATTTGAATTAAGTTCTTCTGACTCCAGAGCTGCAGCTCTTTCCAGTGGATCAGACTGTCTCCATGTACTTTCATCCTATAAAAGCTGCTATTACCACACAGGGAGTTGAAAGCTTTTCAGGGGCCATACATAAATGTGAATCCCCTTTATACAACAATAATGATAATGAAGATGATGATAATAGCAGTTAGCATTTATCTTTATATATCTTATTTTTTAATAGTAATAGCTTTTTGTTTTTCAAAATACATGCAAAAATAATTTTCAATATTCACCCTTGCAAAAATTTGCATTCCAAAATTTTCTCCCTCTCTCCCTTCCCTAGAGAGCAAGTAATCCAATATAGGGTAAACATATACAATTCTGCTAAACATATCTCCACGTTTATAATGCAGCTAGCATTTACATCTCTCTTACTATATGCTAAGCATAAGCAGTCCACAAATATGCTCTAATTTGGTGATCTGATTTGGTGATCAGCTTTTTCATAAAGATGCCCAATGAAGGAAAATCCACTAACATTTGGGAAGCCCTTTCTGCTTTTGGGTAATTTTAATTGTAACAAGTTTTTCTTAACATCTGGCCTAAATCTATCTTTTTTCAACGTCCTCCCATTGTTCTTAGTTCTTCTCCTCAGGGGGTAAGGGGAACAAGCAGAATCCTTCTTTTACATGACAATCTTTCCTATGCTTCAACACATATGTCTCCTCCCCACTCCGTGTCCCAATTCTTTTCCAAGCTCAATATCTCCAGGACCAGCCTTCAACCGGTCCTTCAGAGGAAATCAAATCAAGTCAACAAATATTTATTAAGTATCTAGTATGTGCCAGGTACTTTGATAAGCATTGAGGATGCAAAGAAAGACCAAAGTCAGTCCCTGCTCTGGAGGAGCTCCTCGCCTAATAAAAAGACATCGTGCAAATGATTAGGTATAAACAAGCATTGTACAGAATAAAATGGAGAGAATCTCAGAGGAAAGCCACAAGGCTTAACAGGGACTGGGAAAGCTTTTTTCAGAAAGTAGGCTTTTAGGAAGGAAGCAGTCCCCCATCTCAGGTTCCCTTCTATTGATGAGCTCCAGTTTATCAATATCCATCCTAAAACAAGGCATCCTACAACAAGAATTCTCTAGATGTGGTCTGCTCTGCACAGAGTACAAATAGACTATTACCTTCCAGGTCCTGGATATGGACCTCTCTTAACATAGCCTATATTTTCATTATCATCTCTATTTTCATGGAAAAACAGGCTCAGAGAGATTGTGCCTTGTCCAAAGTCCCACAGAAGCACGAGTTTGCAGAGCAGGAATGACAGCTCAGGCTTCCTGATTTTCAGTTCCCCAATTTTTCTGTTCCACTACCCTGCTCCCCATCCTTGTTTTTATCATGATGAATTCCTAGTGGATTGAGATATTAGAAGACCTTTAGCAGCATTTCAGGTGAGAGATGCTATTTATACTATAAACTTCTTAAAGCAGCTATACCTTGAAAATTCAACAGGAGCCTGGATCTTTGTCTCTATCTTTTTTTCTCTCTCATTCCCTATCTTTCTCTCTTTCTCTCTGATTCTATCTGTCTCTGACCTTACCTTACCCATACCAAACAAACACATTTGTCTCTGTTTTTCTGTCTCTTTCTCATGACCTCACCCCATCCACATTAAACACACACCTCTCTTTCTGTCTCTGTCTCTATTTCTCTCTATCTCTGTCTCTCTCTTTCCCACCCACTCACCTCTTGTCCCCAAACCAGTTTACCTTACAAAAAGTGTAGTTTGAGTTCAATGTATAGGTTTTGAGAAGGATAACTCCATTCAGTTTTTCCTTGATATGACCTAGTGAAATGTACTCTCCTGCACTCCATTTCATTGTCTAGTGAGGTAGGGATCTTGTGGGTATTCAGCAAAGTAGGATGCTCCTAACACATGGGACCTTGGGCAATTACCAGATCCTGGAGATTTCTATTGCTTCTTTTATAAGATCATAGATCTAGACTTATAAGTTAATGAATCCAAAGCTCTAACCTTACAGATAAAGAAGCTGAGGCCTGGGCATGTGACTTGCCTACGAAAGTATTTTCCACATGACAAAGAACCTTTCTTCCAAACTCATGAAGCTGGCCACCATGTTTCTCCACACTACCTCTCTATAACCTCATCTATAACATGAGGGAGCCACACTCACTGGTCTCTAAGATCTCTTTCAGTCCCAAATCTGTGATCCTATAAATCTACCTTAAGACCAATTGATCACTTGTTAGTTCTCTGAAGCCTCAAATCCAATCCTTCTTTCTATTGTATCTCACTGTCCCCTGGAGGAATTATCCTGAGCTCCAGAGCACAGCATGCTTTGTCTCCTTTCCATTCCCATGAAGAGGGCTTCTTAAACTGGAGTCCATTCCCCACTCTACCCCTAATGACTCTATGGGTAGTTTTCAGGGAGTCACATCTTCATTTTGACTAGCTTTTATAATCCTGTGAATTTGATTATGTTGATTTTACGTTGATTTAATTCTGGATTTAAAAACATAATTCTGAGGATAGGTTCCTAGGTTTTACCAGATTGATGTCAAAGGGACTTGAAAAACTCCTGGTCCCAAAAGTAGCTGTCATCTGTGGTCAGGAACCATTGCTCCAGTCCTGCATCTCATATATTTCATAGAATCCAAAAGATCTGAGCTGTTCCTTGAGCAGACTAGATAACACCAATAGAGAAGAGGAAGTAACCTCAATACCCATCTACTCCAACTTGTTCCTAACTGGAAATCTCCCCTACAAAATGCTTAACAAATGGCTACTCAGTGTCCAGTTGAAGACCCATTACCTCCTAAGGCAGTACACTATACAGCTCTAGTGGCCAGTAATTCCATCCTCTGGATGAACCTCATCAATGGGATAAGTAATATTGCACTACTAACTTATGATGCTCAATTTCACTCACTTCATCCCCACCTGGTTCAAATAGATATCACATTCCTCCTTTCCCACTCTCAAGCCTCAGTCTTTCCCCTCCCCCTTCCAGTCTTTGGCCCCCCAGTGCCTTAGCAAGTTGCAATTCAAAAAAGAGCTTGTTTAAGATAAGTCCCTGAAATCCAGAGTTATAAATTCTCCCCAGGACTGGCTGCCCCTATCTCTGTGCTAATGCCCTGGTGCCGAGAGAAGGCTCACCTAGATGTGACCCATCCCCATATACTCTCTGCAGTTTCCAGATCTTCTTCTGCAAACACTAGACAATGGCTGAATGGGAGGTACCTGTCTCAGCAGGTGTCAGCTGGACTGCACTTTCCTGAAGGGTGAGGAGGAGGTCAGTCTTCTGGCCCACCCACTTTGGACATTCCTGTGATTGCATAATCCCATTTCCAAAGGGTCTCCTCCCGACACACACACACACCCTCCTCTACCCTTGTCTCCTTTTGTTGGCTTCGGCCTCAGGAGGTCTCCTATTCACCTCAGAGACTAGAGGTAGTATATTCCACCTTGATTTAACTTTGAAGTCAGCCAGCTGAAAACCAGACTGCATCTGTACCACCTGGAAATAACATGGATTTTTTTCTTCTCTTTTTCCTTTTCCTCCTTCCCTTTCCTCTTATTCTCCTTTTCCCCTTCACTTCCTTTTCTGCTCTCTTCCTCTCTCCCTTTCCTCTAACACCCTTCTCCTTCTCCTTCTCTTGCTACCCTACCACACACACACACACACACACACACACACACACACACACACACACACACACACACACACCTTAGAATGTAAGTTTTTTGAGGGCAAGGAATGTTTTTGCCTTTTTTTTGTATCCTCGGGGCTTACACAATACCTAGGACATAGTTATAGTTTGAATTGACTTCTCTTCCTTTTCATTCTCCTCTCATTCCTGGTTCCCTTTCTCTTTCATATTCCTTTACTTTTTAAAACATGGACCTCAGTCTTTTTACTTATTGAATGGGAATGCGATTTCACACACTTCATCCCCACCTGGTTCAAATAGATATCACATTCCTCCTTCCCCACTTCCAAGATTCAATTTTATCTCTCCCTTGGGAAGATTATTCTTAACCAACTACTCCTGGAAATGATAAAAACAAAATATTTACCTACCTACCCACATACATACATATTTGCTTTCTCATCTAACAATTTCCCAAAAAAATCTTGTCACTATAAATACCAATAGTACACATTTTTATGATACTTTAAAGTTTATATAGTTCTTTCCTTACAACAATATAAAATATAGACAATGTAACTATTATCATCTCCATTTTGCAGAGGAGAAAATTCAGAGATTAAGTGAGTTGGTTGAAGTTGTGAAGTTAGTATAAATTTCAGAAGCAGGACTTGAACTCAGATTCAAAGCTTTCCTTTGTGTCATCTAGCCCCACTGAGGCAGACAAATCCACACAATGTCCCAGTCTGAAGATGTATGTCTTATTCTGCATCCCTAGCCCATCCCTTCATTCTTAGGAGGTAGAAAACATGCTTTTATCATCAGTCATCTGGAGTCTTTATTGATCACTGCATTGACTGCAATTCTTAAGTCTTTCAAAGTTGTTTTTCTTTCCAATTCTGTAATTAAAGCATAAATGATTTTTCTGACTTTTCTCATTAACTCTATCTCCTATATGTTTACACCAGGTGTGCCTATTCCATGCTTGCCACTCCCCTTCTTCACTCATACCTCTTAGAATTCTTAGCTGCTTTCAAGTCTCAGTTCAAGTGACATTTCCTAGGAAAGACCTTTCCTGGTTCTTGAATTGTTAGGGCCTCCTAAACCACTGTGTATATGCTTTATATTTACTTATTTGCAAAGACAAATTCCCCCAAGGGGACATAAGCTTTTTGAGTGCAGGAGCTATGTTATTTTTATGACCTATTACACAGCCTGACATATATTGTTGAATTATCTAATTTTACTTTCTCCTAGATACACTTGATAATAATATCAATGTCCAACCTTTCTTTGCTATGAAATCTCCAGTGAGGGAAACTGTATGTATCCTCTATGTAACATTTCCTTAATTCCTTAATTCACTTCTTTTATGATGAGTTGAGGAGAAAGTTGCTATTTTCTGCTTCCTTGAACAATTTTGAAGTTCTGAGTATAAGTGGGAAGGATTAACTCTTCAACAGGTTCTTTTCTACATAAAACTCTTGTTGTTGATATAGTAGTGGTTGTTGTTCTGTCCTTCATTCATCCCATCATCATGAGGGTGATGCTTTGACTTGTGTGAGGCAGAACCGTGTTAACCTCATTCTCTCTTCTAGAGTCATAATATGACTCTTAATCCATTCCCCTCACACTCACACTCACTCTCTTTGCAATATTAATTGTAGCTTTTGGTAACTGTGCATTTCAAACTTTAATCCTTTTTATGAATCTTTTATCTCAGCCATGTGATGTTCCCTCTGCTGGTTTAGATAGTTCAGAAGGTCATACTGAAACCCAATCAATATCTGATTGTTAAATTTTCACTACAAGCATTTACACTTCAGAAACTGACAAATGCTATAAGTCAGGTTGAATATATTGTTTAAATGGTTGCTTAAACTTAAGTGATGAAGAAAATGTTAAGAATAAAGATTAAACTTTAAAACTATGATGATTGGACATTTATAACCATAACCTGTATCAAATTGCTTACTATATCAGGGAGAAGAAAGATGAAGAAGGAAGAGAGAGAAAATTTGGAACTCAAAAAAAAATTTAAGTGAATGTTCAGGGGCAGATAGATGCACAGTGGATAGAGCACTGGCCCTGGAGTCAGGAGAACCCTAGTTCAAATGCAGCCTCAGACACTTATTAACTATGTGATTAGCTATGCGAGCAAGTCATTTAAACCTAATTGTCTGATGCCGGTCTCCCCCTCCCCCACATAAAAGGCCAAAAATTGTCTTTAAATGTAACTATATGGGGAATAGCTGAATAAGTTATGGCATATGAATGTAATGGAACATTATTATTCTATAATAGCAGGATGATTTCAGAAAAGCCTGGAGAAACTTACATGAACTGATGCTAAGTGGAGTGAGCAGAACCAGGAGATCATTGCATATGGTAACAAGATTATGTGATGATGGATATTTGTTCATTTCAATAGCGAAGTAATTCAGGCATTATTTCTATGAACTTGTGATGGAGAGAACCATCTGCATCCAGAGAGAGAACTATGGAGACTGAATATAGACCATAACATAGTAGTTTTGCCTTTTTTGTTGTTTTTGTTTGCTTGCTTGGTTTTTTTGTTTTCTCATTTTTTCCCTTTTTGATCTGATTTTCTGCACAACATGATAAATGTGGAAAAATATTTAGAAGAAAAATAAATAAAAGAAATAGAAAACCTTAATAAATGTAAGCTGGGGAAAAATAAAATATACATTTAAAATAAATAAATAATAAAAGTGTGCTATGGGTATATTTTTCCTGGAGAACCTGTTGTTAAACATCTATCAGAATGCCACTGAAATATTTTATGTTTTCCAATACTTTTTCCAATCTTTTAATTGTTTTCTATTTTTAAAATTGTTTCTAGAATTCACTATTCTCAGTCTGGGCCAATTTAATTTTCAAAGAATCTGTTATTTGAATAAAGTTGTGCATCTTGCGTAATAAATTATTTATTCTCCTAATGCTTTCCTGTGGAGCCCTGGTTTCACTTATATTGTTATTTTTAAACTCTTGCTTCTTTTCTTCCAGGAATTCCAATATAAACCATAGCAAATAGATGACTTTCTTTGAGGCTTTGCTTTGTAGATTTTGTTGAGTTATTGTCATCTTCTAGATTTGTGTCTCAATTCTCTCTGGCTCCATAATAATTTTTCATTCTCAATGTTTTCTTATCTTTACTAATTTTTTCTAACCCTGCTTCCTGAATGAAGATTTTGTACAGTTTGAGAAGGAATGGTGAACCTTATTCAGTACTGATCTCCCTCTCCAGTCATCCTGACCTATGTCTTGCCACTGGACTCTGGAAGAGAGAATGAGGTTGCTGACTTTGCACAGCCCAGCTTCACTTCAATCCAACTCATTTGTAAGTCAAGACATTACTCTCCTGATGTCATTGATCATCTTTGAGAACAAAGGACACACAACAATCTGTGAGTAGTAGTAACTGCTCCACTGGGCACCCAACTGGCAGTTTCCATTGAGCAACGATGTTATTTTCTCCCTCCTGCCTTTCTTTCCTCCCTCACTTCCTTCCTCCTTCCTCCTTTCTTCCTTCCTCCTTATTCCTTCCCTTACTTTCTTCCTTTTTTTTCTTCCTTCATTCCCTTCTTTCTTCCCTTCTTCCCTTTTTTCTTCCCTTCTTCCTTCTCTTTCTTCCTTTCTTACTTCTCTCCTTCCTTCCTTCCTTATTTCCTTTCTTCCTTCCTTCCTTCCATTAGGCTGCACCTTCCTATAAAGGTCTATGACAGTGTGATCTGATCCAGGACAAATTGTTACCCTTCTGGTTTCAGGCTCCCAAACCCCAGTTCAGGGTCCCAGCAGCTCAACTGAGGGCTCTAGACGTCTTTGGATAACACTGATGTAGTACTCCATAACTTTCCCTTGATACAACACTTTGCTTCAAGTTCTGGGCTTGTCCTTGGTCACCACACTGTAAGACATCTGAAAACCATAGCATCTATGTGATGTAGACAAGGTCAGACTCAGATACTACTTGTATGACCATGGGCAAGTCATTTAACTGCTGATTGCCTTAGTTTCTTCATCTGTAAAAAGGGAATAACAATAACACCATTTTCCTAGAGTAGCTAAGAGGATCAAATGAGATAATTAAGTATTAATCACTTTAGTACAGTACCTGGTATGTTTTAAATGCTGTATAAATCTCAGTTGTTATAATGATGTTGGTAATATCACTTTGGCGCTGGCTTTTCTGTCTGGAACACTTCCCTAGTGCCTAAAAGTTTCTGGTTCTTTTTATGTGAAACTGAGTTGGAGAAATATACTTACTCTATGTTCTCCTTGTACTTCTTGATCATTTCTTTGGTGCTTACAGAAAACAACACACATAAGCTCACACACACGCATCCACATATGTGTGTACAGACACACATACATACAACATATAAAACAAACACACAACATACAAACATACACATTCACACAAGCATAAATACACTCACCACACAATACACACATAAGCACATGCACATACATAGATAATAGATACACATACACATACATATACACACATCAATCATGCACATACATGCACACACTCATATATACTTATCCCTTTCAAGTAGAGTAGTGAAATAATTCAACCATTCTAATTCTTCTTACTCTGACATCTAAAAATGAATCCTCTCAAGAGGTAGGGTCTCCCATGACTAAACTTAAATCCCAATGCTTCATGGATCCAAAAGATCCTTTTAGTGAAAGAAAGAGAGGACAGTCATCACAGTGCCACAGCCTTGCCGTAGTTGTATATGTGTTGTTTATTATTATTCGTTTAAGGACATATCGTTTTTTTCTTGACAGCAGTTGGTTTTGGCTTTGTAACAATGTTTAACTTGGTCTTGGTATATAGTAGGTGCTTAATAGTTTCTGCAATCTCTTCTGGTATGGTTGTGGGCAGTGGTATGTATGCTGGTAAATGTTTAACAATCATCTCTCTGAAAAAGAAAAAATATTCACAACACATTTTTAAATTTAATTTGCATTAGTAACATTGTATCCATTACTTTCTTAAGTCTAAGCAATCAATAATGTAGCATATGCCAATTTCTGAGGTGTAAATGATCACACTGAAAATTTAACAATCAGCTCTTGAAAGTTAGCTTGATCTGATTCCAATACTCCTGGTCATGGGACTGTGATGCTTATGAATAGACAGCTTATGTTACTTTTTGTCCTTATTCATGCAACATTAAGACCATGGAATCACTTCCAAACCCAAGATGTCTGCTAACCCTTCTCCAAGTGAGGGAAGAATGTATTTATTCTTTTTCTCCCCATAGAAAGTTGTGTAACCAGGAACTTGGGTTGCTGCTGATGTAAACAAGTACCAGAAGCATGAATGTTCCTTCAAGGAGCCTATTTTTCTTTCTTTCTTTTTTTCATTCCCAGAGGTGTTTCTGGTGAATGGTCCATGCTCCGTAAAGCAATTTCCTGCCTTCTAAACTACTGCCCAGCAAACCACATCTCCTATCTGTGGCAGTTCAACTCTGGCTCATAAAACAATTCCTGCAAGCCAATCAGAGACAGATTAAAAGTCCTTGAGAAACAGGAAAATTACCCTCCACTCACAAACATAATGACACTTGGGAAGAGAGGGAACTCGTCAGTTTCAGAATACAAATATCACATGCTCTGCCCTGCCCCTTACTCATCTGGAGCATGGGGCCCTGCACATCGGAATTTTATGTTCAGTTCCAGTGACATCTGGGTTAGGAAGTGACCCGTCCGTCACCTAGGACCTGAGGGTCCTGAGACCTAGAGACCAAATATCATTATGTCTCGACATGATTTATGGAATGGTTTTAGAAGAACAATCAGTGAGCCAGAGCATGGGATGGTGAAACACATTGGAAAGTGTTTGGTCTTAAATAAAACTGGAAACATTCATTCATTTACTGATTGATTTGAGAATACTGAACCTGAAGTTAAGAAGTTTCTAGCCTCAGACACTGAGTAACCTTGGAAAAGTCACTTGCCAGTTACCTGCCCCAGTTTCCTCAATTGTAAAATGGTGATAATGAATATCATTATCAACTACCTACCTGAGTTGTTGTGAGGATCAAATGAGAAAATATTTGTAAAGTTTTTAGCACAGTGCCTGGAATATAGTAGGTGCTATATATAAATTCAAGCTATTATTTTTATTGTCCAACTACCTCTTGAATGACTTCTAAGAATTGGAAAGAATTCTCCTTGCTTATGACATTTTCTACCTCTAGAAAACATTTGGAAGTTTTGTCTTTGTTAGAGTAAATCTTGGGCACCTTTGTAGAGTGACCACTTTTGTGCTGGTCAGAAAACTAAAGAATCAGTGGTTCTCTTGCTTACAGATACACTTAAATTCTTTAAGTGCATAAGAGAGGGATGGTTATCAGTATACTCAGTGAGACAAATAACAAAAGCCAATAGAATATGCTAGGTTAAAATTGAGTCTGTCCTTTTGTCCCAAAATAAAGCCCTAACCCAAGTTAGCATCTGATCTGAGGTTAGAAAATCCCTTTTAAGAACTGGTAATTTTTTCATTGTTAAGCTGTGGTCCCTAAAAAACTCTTTCATGAATTTCACCTAATAAAATTTTACAGGAGTTGTGAGAACAACTTCCGCCCCCCCCCATCCTTAATTCCCATAATACTCCTTAATTTGTATACAAATAAACTTAGGAAAAATAAAAAAAGCTAGTTGAAGCCAGTTCTTTTTTATATCTGTGAGCAACAAAATCACTAGATTTTCAGCATTCTGATGCTGGTTCCTATATACTATGAATCACTTGAGCACAAATATGTTTGTTCCTGTTTTGTAGTTTCTCTGAGATGTTGCTTCTAATAATAGCAGATCCCATAATGAACAAGAAACCCACAGCCCTCTTTTTTGACATTTATTGTATGTTTGCTGGATGTGTCTATCTTATAACAAATAAAACAATGAGAATGTTTTTTGGGAAAGCAAAATTGGGCTTTGCACAAAAACAAAAACAAATAAAAAGAAAGAGAAAATCAGCTTATTCACTGTCTGGATTTGAGTAAAAGGCAATGAAGTTATACAAGCACAATAAAGAAGGGCAAGAGACAGAAAGAAATTCTGAAACTTGAAGTCTCAGATCAAGGCATGTCAGAGAACCACTCACCAGCCAGATCATTCAAAGGAAGAATCTGGTTTGCAGATAAGTGTGAAAAGGTTACCATATTAAAGGCAGTAGAACAGAGTAAAAACAGACCTGGCTCTGGGAGGCAGAAGACCTGAATTCAAAATATACCCTGACCTTCTTTTCTCTCTCCAGGCCTTATTTTTTCATCTGTAAAATGATGAGGTCATAATAGATGGCCTCTGAGATTTCTGCAAACTCTTAATTCTATGATCCTATGAATCCCACCTCTGATAACCAGAAAGCCCTGTACTCCCATTAATAGGTAGAATTATGAAATTTGGAAAAGAACATATAATTCTGATGAAGGGATACAGAAGGGGTTAACATGGTCCCTTCCTTCTCTTCTGACCACCTCCAGCCTCTTTTCATTCCCCTCTTTTCTCTTTCTTCCTTCTCCTCACTCCTCTCTCCATTTTTCCTTCAGCATCTTCCTACCTCCAAAAAAATAATGCCGACTTGGGATCAGGCATTATAAAATTATATGCTCTCAAAATAAAAAAAAAAAAAAAAAAAAAAGGTATTACTTTTAATACCTTCAAGGAAAAAAGTTCAAAATTTCAAAATCCAAAAGTTTGGATAACACCATTTTACCATTGTAGGGGATATTTATATAATCTTTTTTCACCAGATAACTTTCTAAAAACTAAGAGATACCCAGTCTTCTTGTGACAAACCAATGACAATGTTTATGTAAATAAATGTGTGTCACATAAAACTCTTACAATAACTTGGGATTCTTTTATTTATTTGAAAATATAAAAATTAAATGGACTTTGGTTATCTCTCATTCCTTCTTTTCCTAGCTATTTGGATATAATTTTGGAAAAAATCAAATTCTAGAGAAAGATCATTCTTTTCTAATACTTAGGTTCTTCCAAGGACAAGTAAAATTGAGTCAGAAAGTAAAATTGAGCCAGAAAGCAAAAGGTACATGACAGGTATGAGAAACCACTGCATATTATAAATAAAGAATTATGAAGAAGAAGAATAAATGATGCCATCCATGGAATGCACAAGTAGACAAAGAATTTGGAAAAAAAACAGAGAAGGCTGATGGACATTTTCTATTTGCCATTGGAATTCTGGATGTCCCACCATGTCCACAGCATCCTAGCTGCTTCCCTCTGCAGGGAACCCAGGGGAGTGCATGAACAAGAATTAATGCAGGCTAAGCAGGCTTGTGATCTATGGTTGGAGGTGATATCTCCAAAGGTGAAATTATAGACTTGTTGGTGTATTTGGAAAGTCTGGATTGGTATAGTAATGTCTATATGGACATATGTGATATGTCCACAAAGAAGAGATTTTTTTTTCAGCAAATTTTGGATTCCAGCCTCTTGCTGGTCTATTTTCTTCCTCAGTGTCATCCTTCCAGCAGGCTATATGACATAGCTGGAATAGCTTTCACTAGCATTAAAGATGCCAATGACCTGTATTGTGTCTGGATAGTATAGGCTGCTGGCATAAACATACACACACACACACACACACACACACACACACACACAATGAAAGAGCTTTGATATTTCATTTAATTCTGTCTTCCCTACTTTTAATTTATTCTGTCCTTATGCAGTAGATAGAGCTATGTTTTACACACACCGGATGAACACAAAGACTCATTTGTATATATGCAAACAGTTCTCTACCTAAAATATAGGAACCTATGTTTAATGACCACTGTCACTTTGGTATCTACCCAGCAGAGATAACTTCTTGCCTTTGCTTAGGTTATATGTTGTGCCCCCCCAAGATAAAGAATATTATGGATTCTCATGAAAGTTTGACATGGTTGAGAATTAAGCACCAATTAGGGAAATGACATAGACTGCAGTGCAAAAAATATTTCCAGTGCACAAGGAATAGAAGAATCAGGGTCAGTGATTTTATTCCCTGGAACAAATCAGGATTGATGTCTTTTTGGAACAATTTCTGATCTGCAGAGGCCACAATGACCTCTAATATTTCTTTTACTAGACATTGGGCACCAGTCTCTATTGACATGTTCTTTTGCCTCTTGTCTCCTTCCAAGAAAGAGAATAGTGCTACTCTGAGACCTTCTTAAGAACTTCTGTTCTTCCATGTGTGAGTTTATATAGTCACATGGTCATCATTTCATTTTGGGTTTGTTTTTGCTTTTTTACCCCTCAGTATAAGTTTAAGGCACTTGGCCATTAGGCAATTCTTTCCCTTTCTTACTTGATCTTTGTTCCCCACTCCCAATCTCTCTTTTATCCATCTTACTAGGATGAAATGAAACTACATGATCTGCTGAGCACTGTACCAATAAATAGGATTATCTTTTTGATCGGTTGGGACACTTTTGAAAGCATCAATATTAGAAGCAGCAAGACCATTTGATTCAAGAGTCCAAAGAGAAAAACTTAATTCCTGCATCACGATGCTGGGCAATTCATTGTTTGACTCTGGGTCTGTTTTCTTATCTTTAAAATAAAAAGGCCAGACAACATGACTTTCTGCACTTTGCACGTACACGCGCGCACACACACACACACACACACATCCCTTCCCACTCTCCACTTCCCAAGTTTCCTACCAGCTCTAAATTTCCATGTTCAATGACACAAAAATGCCAGTCAAGAAACACAAAAGAAAACTATTTGAATAATATGTATCTTGATTACACAGTTCCTACAGGCCTGCCCACTGAGGAACTCAAACACAGAATGGCTCAAATTGGTTTTCTACATCCTAGAATCTAAAACAAAGAGAAATGGCTCCCAATTATCTATGCTAATGGAAGATAAAATCCAATAAGCCTCTCTATTTGACTTTGGAATGTATTATATGATTTTTTTAAAAAAGCTGATTTGCTTTCCTGATTCTGGTTGGCGCCCTCTGATATTCAAATGAGTCAGCAGCATTCTCTAAGATTACAGACAATGGCAGGAGTGGTAGTCAGTACCGGCTGTGGCAGGGAGGGGTTAGGAGGCCAGGGGAAAATCAGCCTGAGCTTTAAAATTGTCCCAGGCTATCCACCTAGAGGATCATCAACATGGAGATAAGTGAGGGCTGACACGGCAGTTTTCATAAGCATATCAGGGAGAGCTCAGCTCTCTCTACTCTTAGGATTTGGAGCCATCCTTCCTCCTCTTACCTATAACTTGAAGTGAGAAAATGTCTTTTGTGGGGCTTTGTCATTTTTCCTCTCTATGTTTCCCTGTCGATTTCCTTCTCTCAGTTTCCTCATCAGTTTCTCTCTCTCCATGTCTCTTGTCATTTTTCTTCTCTCCATTTTCTCATCAGTTTCCATTTCCTCATCAATTTTCTTCTGTTTCTCTGTCAGTTTCCTTCTCTCCATTTCCTCATTAGTTTCTATTTCCCTGTCGGTTTCTTTCTCTCCTTTTCCTCAACAGTTTCTTTCTCTCCATTTCCCTGCCAGTTTCTTCCCTTCCATTTTCTCATTAGTTTTCTCCTCTCTCATTTCCTGGTTTAAATTGAGTCTTGGCCAATGAGTCACAAGACCTAGATGCAAATATCAGGTGCTCTACAACTTACTACCTGTGTGACCTTGGGCAAAACACTCAGCCTCCCTGAGCCTTGGTTTCCTTATCTATAAAATGAGGGTGGCTGGACTAGATGACATTAAAGGTTCCTCCTACCTCTACGGTTGTCTTTTCAATAAGCTTATGAAATGTTGGAATTCCTTCCCTACTTTCAAGATGCAGCATGGCTGACCTTGTTCAGAAACCAGGAGTCCCAGGAAAGGGGTATGAAAGTGATGAGAGGAGCCGCGAAATTCTCTCTCTCTCTAATGTTGGAAGGAAGGTAGGCAGAGCATATTAGAAAAGAGCTTCGCAGTCCCAGTAAAAGAGGATGTTTTCTTGATGTTTAGGTGATGCCTGGGATATTCCCATCAGAAAATGACAAGTTGTTTAGGTTTCCTTCCCCTGGGGGCATATACAATTGTACACAGCTAAAAATCAACAAAGTAAATAGTTGCTATTCTAAAAATGATGTTCTGATCTCAGGGTTACCTCCCAAAAGCTGGGAAGCTGGTTGTGTCTTTGGATAGAGTTAGAGACAGAAAGGACCTTAAGCGTCATTAAATCCAACCACCAAAATTTAAAGATGAAGAAACTGATGCTTAAAAATTAAGGAACTTTTTCAAAATTGCTCAATTAATGTCAGCAGAGTTGAACCTGAGTGTCAAAAATTTGGAGCCAAAAGGAACTTCAGAAACCACCATCTAGTCCAACCTTCTCATTTAACCTCAGAAAACTGAGGTTAAACAGTTAAATGACTTCCCCAAGATCTGTAAGTTTCAGAGGTTTATGGGCGTCTGATTCTATTGCCAATGATCTTTCCACTATAAGATGATTCTTTAAGTACCCATTATGTGCCAGGGCACTGTAAGGCACAATGTGTCACCATGAGTCACATATGTAGGTCACAGTGGATAGATAGCCAGGACAACCTAGATTCAAGTCCTTCTTTTAAAATATATTGGCTATATATCTGACAAATCCCTTAACCTCTGTCTCTCTCCAGGCATTCCCTACGTGGTGACAGGGACAAAAGGCCAACAAACTATTTGTTCCCTAAGGATTGGGCTGTATATGTGGTCAGAGGTATTGGTAAATATTTCACTTTGCCTATATTGTCCATAAGCCTCTGTTCTCAACATGCAGAAGTTATCAATGCAAGTTATTATGTGAAGTGTACATTTCAGATAGGAAAAAAAAAAAAAAAGCTCAGTAAGAGAGACCTGTTTCATCATCTTTCTCCATAGTCATTGGCTCTGGATTATCTGTGGAGCTAAGTCTCCTGATGGTGGAATATCAAGGCTTGCCCCTCTCTTTCTCAAGATTTCTCTTGGTCTTTTTGCTGCATTCCCACCAGGAAAGGCTCAAAGGAAGGACAAGAAATACAAATAAACTTTTCCTCCTTATTACCCTAGGAAAAACTTTTGACGGGCTGGTTGAAAAGGTGTTGGAACAAATGGTTGAGATGTTTTTCAGTCACCTATGGAATCATATCTAGACCCAAAAAGGACCAGCTAAAAATGCTCATTTTATAGATGAGGAAACTTAGACCCAGGGAAATTTAACAACCTATAAAAAGTTTTCCAGTTAGTGTGGGTGGCAAAATTTGAATCCAGATCTCTAGAACCACTGTTCTTTCCACCATCCCAAAGTGGCTTATGGATTTGGTTTGGTTTTCCTAAGTTCCTATAAAGCGAAATCTCTAAAGTTGGTTCTATTTGCTTTGGAAGTGTCCTGGCTTATTTCCTGCCCTCCACTTGTGTGACAGCCCCTGGACAGGAGAAAGGAATAAGCTTAGGCACCTCTGTGAGGGACTTTTGGCAATGGCTCATTGCCCTGGCCAGACCCCCCTCGAAGCTTCTGAGCTCTACTGTGGGAACAAAATCTTCATTAACAGAAAGGCCAGTGACTAAGACAATGTAAACATGACTTGGAGGGCCCCATATCTAGAGACTGAATATCACAGGGAACCTGGCCTTCCTCCCATTCCCACCCTCTACAGCTCCATGTGGCACACCAATGAACTCAAATCCATGATTTTGAAATTCCCCAGTAGAGATCAGAGCAGGAAAACAGGAAGAAGAAACTAGGTACTGAATGGCACAAGGAGGAAGGAGTGTCAAGGTCATAATTGGAAGCTCTTTGGGCAAGGAATCATTAAGATAAAATGTTTTAATGGGAGACTTTGAAAGGTCAGCTTTTGCTTTTGAGATCCAACATCCAGTTCCTCTCCACCCTTCTGTTTCTTGAGGTTCCTGGCCCAAATCCCCAATCCCTGCCAGGAGCTGCGTTTTGTACTCTGACCCTAGGCCCAGCCCTCCCTGGGACCTGGATATGTGACTTCCAATCAGGTGACTTGTCACCTGCAGCCATACAAAGAATCATTCAATCACCAATAGGTGTCTTAGCTCTGGGGGATCAAAGGGAGGGAAGAGGGAAAGTTCTCTAGAATGTCTTGGCATCCCTAAATCCAGGTTTGGGCTATTTTCTGATGGGAGTGATTTTTTTTTTAAACCTTGGTTCTGACCTTAACAACAACAACAAAAAATTAAAATACCATCTAGTATTATGTACAGAGAAAGGTGTATGGGTAGGGGGAGCTCTAAGGGAATTGCACTTGATTACAGTGGTTTATAGTTTACAACCATTGGACACATTTACTTCTTTAAAAGAAATCTCGGAATCATTTGGGGGTGCAATGGGGAGAGGGAGTCTGCCGATATTTACACTCTTTTTGGCTCAGTTCAACAGCACATGTTTCCTCATCTTGAAACTTCAGTAACAGATTCAAGTTTTTGTTTTTGTTTTTCCATCAGTTTGTTCAATGAAGGACCATAACTTAAAAGGCAACGGAGAAATTCATCTTCCTCTTCTGTGGCTCTGAGCAAGCAGTTTTTCCTGCCTTATTCCTCTTTCCTCATTGCTAGAAGGCATGTGAATACTTAGCATCTTTGTGATGCATGAACTCAATACTGCAGGGAAATCCCAGCTGCTGGCACGAGATAGTCTCTGGTCAGAGCCCCCACCCCTGTGCTCTCCCCCAAATCCTCCACATCAATGGGATCGGGTGGCTGAGTCACAGGCCAAGCCCTGGAAGGAGGAAGAGAGTGAAATCGGTCCGAGAGACATGGAAGAGACATTGCCCATCAGCTTCCTGTGCTTCTCGATAACAACTGCCCTGATGCCATGGTTAGCTGGGTGATAGTGTGGAAATAAGGTCCTTGTTGATATGCACAGAAAATGTGAAGTCTGAGCATCACCAGGCTTGCAGAGGACACTGGAGAGAGAAGAAAGAAGACAATTAAATCAACAAGGGGTATGGATCCTTTCAGAGCAAGATTTTCCAATGTGCTCTTGGAAAACTATCCATTTATTCCTAGGATCATAGCTTTAGAACTAGAAGGAATCCTGGGAGCCAGTTGGCCCAATGCCCTCCTTATACAGATGTGGAAATTGAGGCTGGGGATTAAGTTATTTGTTCAAAATTACACAAGGAATAAACATCAGAAAAGGAATTTGAACCCAGAGCTTCTATTCACAAACATTTATCAAATGCCTATGACATGCCATCCTTCTCTTTGCTTTCCTCAGTCTTCACAAAAGCAACTTAGTATAGTGCATAGTTAGCTGACCTCAGAGCCAGGAAGACCCAAATTCAAGTCCTACCAATGACACATGCTGACTGTGTGATCCTGGATGGATCAATTACTTCTGAGTGTAAATACAGAGCAAATACTATTTGCATTGGTAGAGGGAGTTTCCTCACTGGGACTTCTCTATTTCCATCTTCACTTTCTGACTTGTACTTATCCTAAAGGCACTATTTGACTTGAGACCTTTTTTCTCAAGAATTCATAGAACTAATACTAAGTGAAATAAGAAGCAAAAAAACTTTATACACAGCAACAATAAGTTGTATGAAGATCCATTGTGATAGACTTGGTTCTTAGCAGTTCAGTGATTCAAGGCAATCCCAATAAATTTTAAATGGAAAATACCATCCTCATCCAGAGAGAGAACTATGAAGACTGAATGTAAACCAATATATGCTATGTTCACCTTTTATTTTTATCTTCTGGGTTTTTTTGTCCTTGTGGTTCTTCCTTTTTGCTCTGATTTTTCTCTCCCAATATGATTCATATAGAAAAATGTAAGAAATAAATATACATTTATAACCCCCCAAAATTTGTTTTACATATAACCAGGGAAAATAAAAAAAAAAAAAAAAAAAAAAAAAAACTTTTTTTAAGTTCATGGAAGCCTCCTGAAAGGAATTAATAATCTTCGCAGGGCAAATTACATCTCCCATTAGTTCTAAAGGAGAGGAAAAAGTGAGTCACTTGCCTAATTTTCCTCTCTTAACAAAAATCTTATTTTTATAGATATTTTTTTTCCTTTTTTTTTGTGGGGGATTTATTAAGCACCTATTATATACTAGGCATTATATTAAGCATTTTACAAACATCTCATTTGATCCTCATAACAACTCTGCATGATAGATGCTATTATAACCCTCATTTTAAAAGATGAGGAAATGAAGGCAAAAAAGGAGATCCCACAGCTCATGAGTGTCTGAGGCTGGATTTGAATTCAGGTTTCCCTGTCTCCAGGCTCAATGGTACGGAGCTACTAATCATGTTCATTCTCAAATACACCTTTCCTACTCTTGAGAGTCACCCCTTATGTTTAGAATAAGAAAAAGGAAAGATAAAATTAGTTCCATCAAACCCACCAAAAAACCAATCCTGCCTGACATTAACATTTATACAATAATCCACATGCATCATCATCTACCTCTGCTAAGAAGGAAAGTGAATTAGGATGCACAATTGTGAGAAAAGTTGAGTTCTAGTCCTTTCAAATTCCTCAGGCCTTAGCCCTAGTCCTCTGGAATGCCATTTTCCCTTTCTGACCTCCCTCCTCCACCCCCCATAATACTCTACTCTTCCCTAGGAGTTTATCAGGATTTTTTTTTTCCTCTCCAATTTTCAGATTTTAGGTGTAGGGGAGGAAAATGGCTTGTGACCTTGCAGGTTTCAATAGGAGAGCAAACACCAGGGGTAGATAAGGAGACGCCAGCAAGATTCTATGACCTGTCATTAGAGATGGGCCTCCCAGCTATCAAATGTTTGCTGACATAATAAAATGGCGGCAGAGCCCTAAATGTTGTCAAAGGAACCGAAGTTATTTGCCTCCCCTCCAAGTCTAAACAAAAACATCTGATAAGCGATACACTGTATTCCCAGGAAAATTGAATGTCTGACCCCAAGAGGTCCTTGGTGGGTTCCAGAAGGAAAATTTCAGGCCTGACTAGAAGGGGAATCCTCCTCTCCCTGCAGAAGGACCAATATGGGGAAAGAGTAGCCAAAAAATTCCTAATTTTAGATGTCTGTCACTTGTTTTGTAGAGGGTGAGATGGAATTTTAAAACCATGTGGCTTCCTTTTCAGAAAGACATAGAGAAGCCAAATGGAAGCTGGGAGGGTAGAGAATACACCATTAATAGCCCTGGCTCTTGAGGCAGAAAAGACGGATTCACATTCTTTTTCTGATATTTACTTGTATGACCTTGAACAAATCACTCAGACTCTTCATCTATAAAATGAGACGAATGGACTTGATGACTACTAAGGTCCCTCCTCAATCTAAGACCTAATAGTGTGTGTGTGTGTGTGTGTGTGTGTGTGTGTGTGTGTGTGTCTGTGTCTATGTCTGTGTGTGTGTGTGTGTGTGTGTGTGTGTGTGACAACAGCAATCTGTAAATACCAGAAATTTATTATGTGGACTTTCCAGATCTATTTTCATCATCTCTGATGAGTGACTTGTTGCTAGGTAGACACTCTCTTGACCTCCCCATAAACCTGGAAGTGAAGTGAATGCAGGCAGTAGCCGCAGCAGCTGGTTAAGAATCCAGAAACAGAGCTAGGAGGCAATTTGTGGCTTGCCCATACTTGTTGCCTCAGGTCACTGCTTGCTGAATGAGGTCTATTTCCAATCTGACAGGAACCCAAGTGGGAAACTGTTTGGATGGTAAATCATGGACAACCGTGTGTGTGTGTGTGTGTGTGTGTGTGTGTGTGTGTGTGTGTGTGTGTGTAGGGAGAGAAGAGAGGGAGGGAGAGAGGGGGAGGAAGAGAGAGAGAGAGAGAGAGAGAGAGAGAGAGAGAGAGAGAGAGAGAGAGATCCAAACTGCCCTCTGAAGACTAAGAAGAATGAAGCAGCATATAAGAAGAGTCCCTTCTATGTGTGACCTCAGGTATGTCACTTTGTCTCTTAGCCTTCAAGTTCCTCATCTATATAACAAGGGCTTTGTGACAGATAATCCTTAATCTTCCTTCTAAATCTACTTTATTATGAATCTATTATATGAACAGTACAATTCACATTCAAAGCTCCTAAAAACTAACTTTACAGAGTCATAGAAGTATGTCTGTTTTCTCCATGCAGGGTCTGGGTTGGAGCCAGTAGGTGGGGTGGGGCTCAGGAAATCAGAGATTCATAGTTTTAAAATAAAAAGGAACCCTTGAAGGTCTCCTGGTCTAATGAATCATCATACAGATGAGAAAAATGACGTCTGAGAGATGAAATAAATTGGCCCGTATCAAAGGTAGGGCTTGAATGAACCCAATTCTCTTTTCACTGTGCCATGTTGCCCTGTTGGACTAATGAAGTGCCTACTACTGTACTTAATTATTCTTAGCCTTCAGAAGGATCATCAAATACCCCTTTCCCTTGTGTACTCCCCCTCCAACCACTCTAATTCTTCCCTCAAAGTTGGGTAAATGGATCTGGATTATATTGGAAGAGGAAGGAGTTAGGGGTGAAGGTGGAGGTGCCCTGGAGTCATGAACTCAGAGGTATTTAGAAATAGGAAGCTGCAATTAGTCACAGATCCCTCTCCTCCAAAACTCTCCTTCTGAGTCTGGGCCCAAGCTCTTGCAGAATGACCTAAATTCCTTATTCTCTCTAGTGAGTCTGGGAGGAGAAAAAGTATGCTGAACCCTGATAAACTGTGAAATGACCTGGCACTCTGGGAACATGCCAGGCTGGTTTTTGAGAGAGCCTTTTTAGTCCAAGCCCAAACTGGCCACATCATCATCTGGATTATATATGTTTAATAGACTGGGAATTTCAAGCAGATGGCCTACCAGCTATACGTGGCCCACAATACTCTTAATCTGAATCAGATTAAAATATAGTTAAGAAATATTTCACAAAATACATAAAAATACAACAAAATATAGATAATATTACATTTTAAAATTAAGTCAATGTGAAGCAGATTAAAATGTAATTAAGAAATTTTGAACAAAATAAATAAAAACATATTAAAAGATATAAAACATATTAAAAGTCATTTTAAAACCAAGTCATTATGCAACCCACAGGGACCCTTATGTATAGATAAGTAATCTCACTTTCAAGTTGAGTTGACATCTTGTCCTAGCCTCACTTTACATATAAGAAACCTGAGGTCCAGGAAGAAGGAATCTCTAACCCAGGATCATAAAGAATGGAACACAGTTATCCTAGCTATTTTCATGCAATTTCCCTATTAGACTATAAACTCCTTGAGAGCAGGGACTATTTCTTATTTCTGTATCTCTCTTAGTCACCAGCAACAAAGTCTTGCACAGTATAAGTATTTTGTAAATGTTCAATGAATCAGTGTCTTTAGAAGCATGGAAGTTGTTATACTAAGAACTTTTACGAGAAAAATATTATTTAGACCAAGTGTCATTACCCAAATATCTCTTCCAGAGTCGCCAGAGTCTAATGCCTAATTAGTTCTTAGGTCTCATATTTAGAAAGAGATCTTGGGTCATATATTTAGAGCTGGAAAGGATCTTAGTGGAAAATCTAGACCAATCAATTTATTTTACAAATGAGGAAACTGAGATGAAAAATTTAAGTGATTTATTACATAGACACTTTCAGAGATTAGATCAGAGAGTCACAGGTGGAGGAACCTCAGCTGCCATGTAGTGCAACACTCTGTCCCATCATTTTATAAATGAACAAAGTGAGGCCAAGAAAGGTTAAGAAACTCACTCAGAATCCAAAAAATTAACAAAAGTATCCAAGATCAGAATTTGAACCCAGTTCTTTCAGACTCTAAGCCAATCCATCATGATCCCTCCTAGTCAGTCTGCAGAGAAATCTTTCTAAAAGGGAGAAGGTGTCATAGTGGCTAGACCACCAGACCACCTAGATTTCATTCCTACACTAAAGGGCTATATGACTTTGGACAAGTCATGTGAACCTCAATTTTCTCATCTGGGAAATCATAAGTTTAACTTATAGGATGATTGAAAAGGAAAATGATTTTCAAAATTTTTATGTGCTATTTAATTACATTATTCAAAAGAAATATAGTTGCTAGAAATAAAAGTAAAAAAGCAGAATTGATAACCAGCGTTTTTTAGGAAATTAAAGAGCATTGCATTTGGAGACAGAAAATATAGTTTGGCTTTTAAGCCCTTTCACAACCTGACCTATATCTACCTATCTGTCTGCCTTCTCTATATCTCCTCTCCCTTTCTTTACTTTTCTTTTTTCCTTACTTCTTCCCTTTTTTTCCTCTCTACCTCCCATTATATTCTTCCTTTCCCCTTTCTCCTTCCTTTCCTTTCCCCCTTCTCTTCCTTCCTTCCTTTGCTCCCTCTTTTTTCCTCCCTTTCTCATTCCTTTTTTCTCCTTTCTCTTCATCCTTCCCTCTCTCTCTTCCTTCTATCTCTTGGGTCTCCCTCTTTTAGGCAAAAGATGCCTATGCTAGACACACATCCCAACCACTTGCAGGACGAAACTCTAGGGCAGACCAGCAAAAAATTTTGACCTACTCCATCTTCTGAGGCAGTTTGCCCTTCCTGGGGTAGCCTCATGGCCTTCTGCTTCCAGGGCCTCCCTAAAGTAGTGCCGGACAGTGCAGTTACCCAATCAGCTTTAGCACTATATTTAATCTTCCAATCTCAGTCTCCCCAGTACCCGGGGTCTAACAATTTAGGTCCCAGGGAAGGCAGGGGAATTAGCTATTTCATGACAGCTTTTTCAATCTATCCCTTCCCACTGGCTTGAGAAAGCTTGTTTAGAGAAGAGACTACTAAGGAAAGACTAGACTACATGTGGTGTGCACAATCAGAAGAAATACTGAGATGGAGTTGTGTATATAGATTGTTTCTCTTGAGGATTTTTTCTCACTGGTTATATTTTCTCCAATTCTAGATGGTCAGAACTCAGAACCATATTTTCCCCTTGGCTATATCACCCATTGGCCTGTCCCATTCTTATCCCTATTCATAAAAGAAGATGGCAGCAGGACTGGTAGCTAGATCAGAAAAGAAGACAATGGCAATGAAGAACCTGTTTCTTTTCTGTTCTCCAAAAAGTAATGTATATAAAGTGTTTTTAGTTCTTTCAATATTATGTGTTTCAATTTTTATTATTATCACTACTATAACTTATGTCCTCATCTTTTTTGTTGGGGAATGGATAGAAAGTTTAAGGGCAAGTTACTATCCAGCTATGTTTCTTTTATAGTTAATGTCTTGTAGATGCAAAGGTAGGGGGAAACGACTGCCTTTTTATAATTTAATAAGAATACTGGAGTGTAAACTCATCTTCTATAGACTCATTGAAAGCATCTTTGGAATAAATGGAATGACACTTCATCTAGCTCTCACATGGTTTTAATTTCTTCTAATCTTGTTTAATAAAACTCTAATAATAATTATTAGGCAAAGTATAAAACAGGGAGATGCATTTTGCCAAAAGTCTTCTCTGGTGGGATAGAGGGTCCAAGGCAAGAAAAGTAGGTGAGATCCTCCACATGTTCCAAAATGTGGTTGGTATTGTGTTGACTATATCAAGCCCCAAGATATTGCAAAGTTTCTTGGACCTATATTTGTTCAAAGGAGTTTGACCTGATCATCCATGTAAAAGAATGAAGAATTCCAGATTTCAACACATATATCTGAATGAACATCGAATAGAGCTTGTCTAGCAATATGTATATCTGGGACAAATGTTATAGATGAACAATGAGTTTGGCCCAGAGATGAAAAGGAAAAGAATGAGTTAAACAGCTTTTGGGAAATTACAAAGTACTTTTACTGACCCCAAAGCTTCCCATAACATCCAAGACACATCTTTTTTAATACAAACATTTTGTTGTTATCATTGTTATTTGGCAACAAAACATGGAATACCAGTATACCTCCTAAAAACTAAAATTGAACAACACAGAGGGCAATGGTGGGTGTGAGCAGACTGCAACATACAACTCTTGGGCAATTCCAAAGAACAATTGTAAACAATGCCATCAATGATTTGCAGGATAGGAAGAGAAGATGGTTAAGTGATGTAGTAAGAGAAAAAAGATGATGGGTCAATGGTCAGAGTATTTTACTGCTATCCTCATAATGTTGTCAGAAAATGAGGATCTCCTTCACCATATTGGATGTTTCCCACATGGTGAACTTTTCAGAGAAGAAGGGCAAGAGGAGGCATCCTAGATATACTTCAATATATATTACTGGAGGAAATATATATATTGGAGGAATCTATGAGGTCACCAATCCATTGAAGTGTTTCAGCAGAGATAGATAAAATGGTGGCTTTTTAATGGAATAAGTGGCTTTGGAGATTGAATCATCTTTGGTAGACATCTTTTGGATAACTCCAATAGACAGGATGATATGGAGGCAGTGGGCCTCATTTTGCTCCCACATGATTTTAATTTCTTCTATATTCTGACACCTCTTTTTCCCATTTCTTGGAGACTAAAAGTATCTGGTATGATAATATCTGTTTAAAATGCTCTTAAATTTTTACAATCCAGGATAATTACGGACAACTCTTCATTCTATAATGACACTTTGACTTCAGTAAAATATATTTGCTGAATTCTTAAGAATATGTAGAGGGTTGTAGCTGTGCTATGGGAATGTCTTCTATTATTTTATAAAAAAAAAAAGAGTTTCAAAAAGTTATCATCTTTTTGAAATTTCAAGTATCACTGTAAATAAGTGCCTCTTTTGTTGTTGTTACTGGTATTTTTGTCATTGAAGGGTTTGTGCAATATGATGCATAGAGGATAATAAGTTAGCTTTGGAGCCAGAAAAGATTGAGATCAAGTTTCACCTCTGACACAAACTGACCGTGTGACTTTTGGCAAGTCACTTCTTTTCCCTACGGCTCTTTCCTCATCTGAAAATGAAAGAATTGGACCAGATAGTCCTATGTTCTCATCTAGCTCTAGGTCTAGGACCTTATGATCATAACACAAAGTCATTTCAAGATGGAGATAATACTGAGGCAAGGGGGAGTCAGGAAAGGCTTCATCTAGGAGGTGGTTCCTGGGCTATATTTCAGAGGAAGCTAGAGATACTTTAAGGAGAAGAGAAAGGAGTTTTGTTCTAGGCATGGAAGTCATATGTAGCAAACAGCTAGCTAATGAATTAGATAGACTGCAATGGAAAGTGGGTGAAAGGATGTATGTAATATTCAGTAGACCTTGAAAGGAAGGTGGAAACCAGATTATGAAGGAGTTCAAATGCTAAGCTGGGTATACTGTGGTTTGCTTCAGAGGCAAAAAAGGAGCCCCTGAAAATTTTGAGGAGTACTTCCCAAAGGCAGCACACTCTATGGATTTCACATCCATTACTGATCTTGACCCTAAAACCTATAATGATAATGATGATAGCATTAATTATCATATTGGTAGGTACTTGAGGGCATCTCATTGGATGGAGTGATGACTCTAAAATCAGAAGAACCTGAGAATTTGGCCTCAGAAAATTATTAGATATGTGACCCTGAGTAAGTCACTTAATTCCAATTGCCCCAAAATAAATAGAGGGCAGATATAGATAGATAGATAGATAGATGGATAGATAGATAGATAGATAGATAGATAGATAGATAGATAGATAGAATGGATAGTGGATGAATGAATGAAAAAATAAAATGGGAAGTGGAAATCAATCCTAAAGGGAAAGCATCTGAGGATATTTGAAGGCATGAGGTAGCCTGCAAAATCCAAAAAGGGAAAACTAGAGCATTGCTGTTGGACCAGTTCAGCCTTTCAAGGTTGGCTGGTCACCTAGTCCAGCAAAAGGGAGAAGTCATCATGGGGATTGATGACCATCTCTCCCAGGGAGCATCTCAGAGTATTTTCATTAAGAGAACATTTCCTGGATTTGGAGGACATGTTTCAACAAGCAAGCATCAAAGTCAACTCAGGGAAGACAGAATAATTAATCACAGACCAGGGTAGGGCTGACCAACTGGCAGATGAACCGATAAGCCCTTTCAAAGGAAGTGGTATACCCGAGGAGCGTGGCTGCACCTGGCTGCCCCTTGGATTGAGATTTGTGAGCAGAGATAAATGTTTTCCCCATACATTACAAAGTGGGGGAGATTGCTCAGAAGACAGAGGGCAGGGGGATTGGGAGGGATGCTTTCACTTTCTACAAGATGAGAGAAAAGTAGTCTCAGGTCCTATACATACACTCTCTCTCTCTCTCTCTCTCTCTCACACACACACACACACACACACACACACATACACTCATGCACATGCACACAATACACAAACACACCCCTCTTCCTCAGGCACATGGGATTTTCAATGTACTCTCTGTGCCCATGTAAAGGTGTGACTTCTCATTTTTCCCAGAATTCAGCTAGGTAGGGGATGGGGATGAGGAGGAAGTGAGGCAGGGAATGTGTGTGTAGGTAGCAGGGGTGGGGCATGATGATAGCTCTGACTACAATAGCAGGTCCACTCTAAGACCTGACTTTAAAAAATTGGCATCTCTCATAGAATCTTACAGACTTAAGAGTTGGGGGTGGGGGAGGGAGACTTTTGAGATTCTGCCCAATCTCATCATTTGACAAATGAGAAAAATATGATCCAGAGAAGTCAAATAAGGCAGCTTTGTATAGGGGGAAGAGCCTTCCCTTGTAGCCAGCAGACCCTTAGGTTCAAATCCTGCCTCTGACACTTCCCAGCTATGTGATCATGGACAAGAAATTTCAATTCAACCTATTTCCTCATCCATAAAAGCGAAATAGCTTAGACGGTAAGCTCTTTGAAACCAGGACTGTTTTGTCTTTGTCTTTGTATCACTCCTGATGCTTCCCTAGCATATAACATAGGCTTAAAAAGTGTTTGGTGAATGGTTGTTTGATTGTGCATTTATTAAATGCCTTTGTATAACAGGTACCATACTAAGCATAGGAGATACAAAGATAGAAATGAAATACTCAACTTTTATTCTCTTGTAAGGACTTATTCATAAACTCATGGTAGGGATAATATAAAATTATACATACAAAGAGCTTTGTAAACCTTAAAGCACTGTATAAATAAGTTATGTTTTTAATGTGATTTATCCAAGTCACATAGTTAAGAAAGAGCAGATACAGGGACCCACAGCCAGGGCCTCTGCTTCCACAGAATCATGGATCTAGACCCTTATAGACCAAGCTGAAATTTTTACAGATAAGGAAACTGAGTCCCAGTGAAGCCAAGTAACTTGCTTAAGATCCCACAGAGGCAGGATTTGAATACAAATCTTCAGACTCCAGAGCCATTGTTCTCTCTTATGTTACCTCCTGTGTTCTATTACATCATATGGTATGCTTTCCAGAGTTCAGATGGGGGAGAAAAATAAACACATTAGCTAAGTGTTACCATAAGCTGACAAGTTCAAGGTTGCCTTCTTTTTAACTCATAATCGATAAAGGTCAAACAGTTCCCACGCTGCATGGATCCAGTTCCTCTAAAGAGACTATTGATTGTTTTGGAACCACAGTCTCTGTCCAAATAGGTCTATATCTCTTTTGTCTAACATTGAGTTTCCCAAATAAATTTGACAGTTGCTGCTACAGTTTTGGTTCCATCTGCCTTTATTCCCATCTTTGCCTTCTGTTACTGCTATCTTCTCCATCATGGAACCAGCAATCAGTCATGAGCTTTAATGGCATCATTTCCTCTCTCCCTCCACATCCCAAAGATCTGTACCTTGATTTTTTTTCTCATTAAAACACACTCATAAATGTTTTTAGATGACCCCATGGAAAGGTCAGTAAGACAGAAAAGCAAACTTCATCGCAAGTCGTAACTTGGGCACCCCACTCAAATTGGAGCATCCCTCTCAAGTACTCAGGGTAACTCAGATTCCACGGTCTAGGTCCCTCTGAATCTAGGTGAGCACAACCTCTGCTTGAACCCCTTGGCCATGGAAAAGCATCTGCATTTAGTCCACTCTATATTGGGCATCTGACTGGATGAGATCTGATTATGAGAAATTCTCAAAGATTCTTTTATAAAGAAGGGATGCGTACAATCTTTAGCCATTAATCACAGATATGGAGCAGAAAGGGTTCATTAAGAAAATTACTCTCAACCTTTTCATTTGACAGACGAGGAGACTAAGGGCCAGAGTTATATGACTTGCCCAAAATCACACAGGTGCAAATAGAACTGGTCTGCGAACCCACAGAATTATAGAGAAAGAAAACTGCCTAGATATGCATGAAAATCCTAAGGAGTCAACTGTCTAATCCTCTAAGAAAGCTTCCATTATGATGAGTGACAGAGACCACCACTCGGGTTGTAGAGACACCTATGCAGATCTCAATACTTTCAGCTTGTTCTTCATTGTGGTGTTCTGTCTCTGAAGGCAGCAAAGCATATTGGATAGGGCATTTCAAATGCTGCCTCAAACTTTTACTAGCTGTGGGGCCCTGGACAAATCACTTAACTTCTCTGCCTCAGTTTTCTCATCTGAAAAATGAAAGGGTTGAATTCCATAATCTCTAAGCTTCCTTCCAACTCTAAATCTATGATTCTACATATGAACTCTGGTTTTTATAACAATATCTGGAATATAGTAAATGCTTAATAAGTGCTTTTTCATTCATTCATTCACTTATAATTTCTGCGAACCCCTAATACTATATCAAACTTTGCAGAGCTTTTTCTTCTTAACAGCCCAATGAAGTAGGTTGTAAAAATATCATCAGCACCATTTTACAACTCAGGTGGGGAAAGACTCTAAGAATGAAATGGCCTGGTCACAAATTTAGTTAGAGGTAAGAGTTCATCAGATTGCAAGCTCATTGTTCTTTCTTATAGCAACTTGGTATCAAGGCACTAAGCTTATGATGAAAAATACATCTGACAACAAAGTAATAATAATAGCTACCATTTACATAGCTTCTTCAGGTTTGCAAAGCACTTTATATCTATTATCTGGCATACCCTTGCTCTGTCTTGTCATCCCTCCCCATTTGCAGCACATATATACACACTCCCCAAATCCCAACCAGCCCCTGACATACCAGAATTACCTGTTTACTGGAAGACATGTTGGTGAGTGTACTAATACTACTGGTGTCTGTGACCACCATGGCAGACGGAAACCGGGAGGTGTGGGAATACTGGGGGGGTTCCTGCTTGTGCGCGTACACTGGAGAGAAAGAGGATGAAGAAAGTCAGCAAGCGTACAGTGATGGGTAAATCGTAGTCACCCTGTGGAGAGAGGATCCACACTGTCAGTGTCACTTAGCTGAGTTAGCCTTGGGTGGGGGTGGTACCTATAAAATAGATCCCTAAAACTACTGTTTCCTTTTAGAGTTGGAAGGCCAGGGTCACAAGATTGCTACCATTCTCCTAGTTTTCTACATAAATTACCAAGGAAAAGACAAGTGGTTAAATGGATTTAGAATAGAAAGAACCAACTAAAACATAGGGCCAATGAAACCTCGGCTAATGCCAACTGAATTCAATGAGCATATATTAAATACCTACTGTGTATAAGGTACTGGCACTGTGGCACTTTTATGTGTACAAAGACAAAAACAAAAACAAAAATCATTTTCCCCTGCCTTCCAAAAGCTTTCATTCTGATGAATTGATTTTTTTTTTACTAGACTTTTGTCTTATTGGTATAGAAAATCCTGATAAGAAATCACTCTTCTAAAATAAGTCAGAACCTGTTTTGCACTTACAGGGTTAGAGTTACCTTTGGGACCTAAAAGGTTAAGTGCCTTGCTCTGGGTCATGTAGCTGGTAGGCTATAGCAGAGGGGAAAGAGTCTAGGGATGGAACATTAAAAACAATGCCAGACTTGCCTATGATGTTACTTTTGCTTCTCTTAATTCTTTTTCCCTCCCTTCTTCCTTCCCTCTCTCATTGTTCCTGTCCCTGCCCCTGCCCCTGTCTCTGTTTCTGTCTCTGTCTCTGTCTATCTGTCTCTCTCTCTATCTCTTTGTCTTTCTGTCTTTCTCTCTGTGTGTCTCTTTCCTTTGCTCTGTAGATAGGTGAGGGATAGATTCAGAAATGAAGGTGGTATAAAAATAAAACATTATTAATAAAATTTTCATTTTAAAAATGTATGTGCTAAATTCCTAACTTCCACTTAACTATGTGACCCTGAACAAGTCACCTTTCTCTGTTGGCCTCAGTTTCCTCACCTGTAAAATGATCTAGAGAAAGAAATGACAAACCACTCTGGGATCGCTGCCAAGAAAACCCCAAATAGGATTATGAAGAGTTAGACATGACTGAAAAATGACTGAACAACAACATATTCCTTCACAGAGACTGATTCCCAGTTTCTCGGAGGAGAGCTGTTTATGTCTGTTTCTGGAGATGTTTTATCTAAACAAGGAAATCAGCCTTCTCCTAGGACTTATTACCTGCATTTAAGTGAGAGTTGAGTCTGGAACTGGGCTTGGACACTGACAGAGACGGGGGACAATCCCCTGACAAGACATTTGATGGCAGTTACAAGAGGGAGACCAGACTGAGTCTGCCTTTGGTTCAATTTAGAGAGAAAAAAGTGGGAAATTCCTCCCTGAAGCAGGGGTATAACTTTCTCCTGCTATTCTCTTCCCCCAAGATTCATTACCATTGCCTGGAGAAATACAAAAGTGAAGAGAAGTTGAGTCAGAAAGGATGCTGGAGGTCTCCTATACTATCCTGTGGTTTAAATTCATTATATAAACATTCCCTATCCCTGCCAACTGCTGGAGTCTTCCCTCCCAAATTACTTTGTCTTTATTTATATTTCTCCACTATTAAAGATTCTGCATATGCTTATGCATAGGTTTGTTGTTTTTTCTACTAGAGTAAAAGTTCCTTGTGGATAGGGATTGCTTCACTCTTTGTACTTGCACATTCTTTGTGTGGCTGGCACATTTGGCACCTGCTATATTAATGTTTATTGACTCATATATTTGGGGGGGGGGGAGGGTTGCTTCCTCTTGGAAGGATCCAGGAAGGGGAAAGGATTCAAAAAGGTTAGAGTTGGATAGCACTTTAGAGACTTTCTTAGTCTAGGTGCTCTTAATCTAGGGTCTATGAGCTTGCTTTTTTAATATACTCATAACTATATTTCAATAAAATTGATTCCTTTTATATTTTATTTTATGCCTTTAAAAACCACTAAAAGAGGTCACGATACCATAAAAAAGTTAAAAACACTGATATGATCCCCTCCTCATGTTCATATCTTCACCTTCCTGTAATTACCTTAAGTGTATATATACATAGATGTGCATGTGCATATACACATACACAGAAACACAAGTTATGTCTACATGTATATATTTGTATTTACATTGTACATATATACATATGTGTATATGTGTATTCACATTTATATATTATGTATAGATGCACATACACCTATATAGATATATGTATTTTTGTGTGTGTGTGTGTGTGTGTGTGTGTGTGTGTGTGTGTGTGTAGTTTTCTCCCTACTTCCTCCACAGAATGTAAATTCACTGAAGGCAGGGATTGTTTTGTTTTTGTCTGTTTTGTTCCAAGTACACATTATTGGAAGCCTGGTATATAGTAGGTGCTTAATAAGTGAGAGTAAAATGGAATTCAACTGAATGAAAAAAAAAAAAAATGAGGCCCAGAAGGAAGCACCAGCCCAAGAAACTGAATATTACTTTTTCATTTTACAGAAAAGGAAACTGAGGCACAGAGAAGATGAATGACATGTCAAGTTATGTTTGAACCCATGTCTTCCTGAATCCAAATTTAGTATCTTCTCCATTAAACCTCAATCCTTCTAAGTCTCTCTCTGTCTGCCCAGTGGCCCCAAATTGAATTCAATAAATCTTATTTACTCCCTCCTAAAGGAGGTGACCATAATCTGCACTGAAACATCTAGGGATCAAAACTTGGAGGAGGAGAGAGAGGGGGGGAGCCTTGTCAGGTCTTGCCCACCCACCCCCCGCCTTGCCGACTCCTTACTGTGGGAGTTCTGGAGCTGAGTTACTGCCGCCATGAAAGGCTGTTGGGCCATGGGGTTTCCAGGGGGCTGCTGTAGGAGCGACTGCTGATGAGGGCTGTGCAGCTGTGGGGGGAACTGGGCGGGCTGCAGGGCGGCCAAGCTGCCCGCCACACTGTTGATGACAGGGACACTCTGGCCTTGGGACGTGTTGAGGCCTGTGGGAGCAAGAGAAGACAGTGGAGAAGCCTTTGGACACAGGGACTCCCAGCTTAGCAGCTGCTCCCTCCCTCTCACCTGGGGCTGGCAGGTACCTCTGAGAAAATTATGCTGGGAGAAAAGGGCCTGGGGGCTGGGGAGAGACACTGAAATGGAGAAAAGGGAAGTGGGAGGTAAGAGACACAAGCAAACAAAGAGAAGGAAACACACAAAGAGAAAGAAACAGAAAGAGATAGAGAAGGGGAAGGGGAAGGAGGAGACGGATGCAAGAGATACATCCACACAGAGAGAGACACAGAGACACACAGAGAGAAACGGAGACAGGGACAGAGCCAGAGAGACAGAGAAGGAAGAGGAGGAGAAGGAAGGGAGGAAGGGGAGACAGAAAGAAGAAAAGACAAGAGAGAGGAAAAGAAAAGAGAAGATGAGAGGGAGAAATAGAGGAGCAGGAGAGAAAAACAAAGAGAGACACAGAGAAAAGGAGGAAGAGGAGAAGGAGGAGTAAAGAGAAGAGAGGCAAAAAAGAGAAAAGGAGAGAAGAGGAGAGGAATCATCTTTTGTATCAAGAGAAAACCAGTACAAGTCTTGCCAGGTCTCTCTGACACCTTCCCTTTTGACCTTCCCATTTCTTATGGCATAACATTATTCCATTACATCTATCTACCATCATTTATTCACCATTCTTCAACTGATGGACATCTTTATACTTTCTAGTTCTTTGTCACCACAAAAAGAACTGCTATAAGTATCTGTGTGCATTAGTCTTTTCCCTCTTTTTTCAATATCTTTTTAATCTAAGACTAATAGAAAGTAATATTGCTCTGTCAAAGTATCTGCTCAGTTTAATAATCTTTAAAGCGATAAATATGATAATGGTTTTATTTTTGCTTGTTTTTTTCTGGATGGGGAGGAGAGAAAATAAATGTTTTCTAATGGAGAAAAATAAATTTAAAATTAAAATTTAAAAACAGAGAAAATTAATTTTCCCCATCAGACCACAGTTCAGACTGTGAATTCAGGATACAGTGTGGTATCTGTGCTAAAGCAGGGTTCATTTAGCTCCTAAGAGGTGCTAATTTGCGTCCAACCAGAAGAGGGCAGGAATGTGAAGGAGCCCAAGCACAGCTCAAAGTCGTTCTCTTGTACCTGGAGCAATCTGAATATTCCTAGCTGGTGTGATGTGTTAAAAATGTTGGCCAATTTCCCATCTATAGTAAAAAGTGAAGCAGGATGGGTCTAAGAGAGATAGGTCTGAATTTAAGTGTCAAGCAGCGAAAGATTATAGTTAGGGAGCAGGACAGATGTCACATAAGAAGGAGCTACCATTAAATTAGAGTGTCCTTACAAGTGGATGTAGCAGGTTTCATCATTTTCCCAACCTCTGCGTGTGCACTCAGTTCCCTTGACATCAAGATGATGATACCAGGACCTGGCTACTGTATCTGGATCCTATTACATCAGGACACTTTTCTACTTCTGAATTTAGGATCAAGTCCCTGAATAGGGGGCTCTCTGCAGACCTTCCCAAAATTCTCCCTCAAGAGTGTGTATTGAACTCCAAAAGCTGTAGCTAGAGAGGCCTAATTACTAAGTGTGACTTGGGAGGGATTGTTGGGGTTTAGAATACAATACCACATAATGAGAGGAAGTGAGAAATAAGCAGGGTGAGGAAGAAAGGAAAAGGAATATTAAAGCAGTGTTTACACATTGTCAGGTACGGGGTCCCTATATCAAGTGGATTTGCTTAATTGTTTTCTTTGTTACAAGAGAGGAGTTGATCTGGAGGTTGGGGCAAGGTTTTCCCTCCCATAAATAACTGAGAGGTGATGAAACCTCCTCTTCACTCCCTAACCCACCAACTATGTCATAGATCAGAGAAGCACAGATTTACAGCTTGAAGGAAATGTAGAGACCATCTTGTCCAACCCCCTCTTTTTCTTATAAGGAAATAAGTGTCTTACTAAATGATTTGACCACACTGGCAGTAAGAAGCATAAATGACACCAGTCTGACTGCAAATCTATTATCTTTTCCATCATACTATATGCACATATAATATGAGGGAGGACTTGATACTGCCTCCTTATTAAAAAAGGGCACCCAAAGAGAGAGAAGCAGAAAAAAGGGGAGTGTTTTTTCTCAGGTGTCCCAAGTGAAGTGAAATAGGCAAAATACATCAGACACATGTAAGGAGCCATAGACTCTAAGTGGGTCGAAGACCTTTTTTCCCTGCCCATCCCCCCCCATCCAATCCAAGATAAAGCAAAGCTCTCAACAATTGCACATTGGGAGTTTTAGCTGATATTGTTATCAGCTGTCTGGAAGGCTGGAGCCGTTGGAAGAATTACAAGAGCAGCAATGATCTTCTTGGTTTGTGGAGGGTGGGGTAGTCAAGAGGGTCTCTGCTTTCTGATATTCCTCAAAGCTTCTCAGTCTTCTACACCCCCAATAGCTCAGGCTCCAGCTCTTCACTATTTCATCTGATACCTTTTTTCCTCTTTTCCCCACTTATTTGCCAAAGATTTTTAGCTCTGGGGAAGTCCCATTGATCTAGTGTTTTATATTGGAATCTACAAGTGGCCTCCAAGACCATCTAGTTCAACCCCTTCATTTTACAGATGAAACTGAATCACAGAAAAGTGAAATAACTAAATCATGCAAGTAGTAAGAGGTGGAAGTTGAATCCAGATCTTCTTTCCAATTCACCACAGAGATAGCTTTCTGTGAAATGGGAAACTTATTTCATTGACAAAAGAACTCCCTAATGAAGAGTCTATTAATGCAGCTTGACCCCTTATCTGAAACTTACAGTCTTAGAGAGCTTCCTAGAATACTGGGAGATTGTGACTTGACCAAGGTCACACAACACAGTGGCATGGCAATGACAGCCCTAACCCAGGGCTGCCTAGTCTAACATCAGCTCTCTATGACATCATACTGTGAGAAAGGAAGTAATTCAGTTTCTCTTAGTTTCCAATGTCCTAGCATCTGATAAGGGGACTGAGAAAGGGAATGAGACCTTGTCCACACAAAGAGTTTCATGATAATCATGTCTGATAGTAATAAAAGTACATGGAAGTTTTTGAATCATCTAATTTGATCTTTTCACGCCTTTGTGAGGACTATAGGCATTATTGTACCCATTTCACAGATGAAGAAATTGAGGCTGGAGCACTGAAGTGACCTATAATTACACAGTGCAGAGAAGGGAGATCTGATTTCAGAGAAATAGTGTGACTTACAGAATGGAAAATCAGGAAGACCTCAGTTCAAAGTCCATCTCTGTATATACTATCCATGTTATCAGTAGCAATCACTTAAATTCCCTCAGTTTACTTATATACTAAATAAATATTTCTTCCTGCACTAAACTTATGCTCATAGGATCATAAAATAATTATCAGCCTTTATACAGCCTTGAAGCTTTCCAAAATACTTTATATATATTATCTCATTTGAACTTCACAACAATTCTGGAAGGTAGATGCTATTACTATTATTATCCTAATTTTACAGATGAGGAAAACGGTGTGAGAAAGAGACAAAGAGACAGAGAAAGACGGGGAGAGATTAAGTGACTTATTCAGGATCACACAGGTAGTAAGTATCTTCAACCAGATTTGAATTCAGGTTTTCTTGACTCCACTTCCAATACTCTACCCATTGGGTCATATGATTCTGTGATCTCGCTGAGTTCTGAAAGTTCAGTCCTCTAAGCACCATTCCGTATTTCAGTCTGAGTACATAGAAATTGTTACCATTTCTTTCTTCCTCTTCTACAATCCTGAAGCAAGATCTCAATAATGAAAGTTCAAGAATCAATCTAATGAGGGAGGATTTCAGTAGCAATGGCAAATGGTTTCTGGCAACCCTATCCAAACTTCTTCAGTTCTTCATGCTATTCTCCTTGGTTAAAACAGGAAGGAAAATTAACTTCAAGAAGGCTCAAGTCAGTGTTGAGCAGTTCTTGAATGAAGAGAAGGAAAAAAAAAGAATTGGGATAGCTTATCTATAACCACAAATCATCTAGAGAAGTCTAAAGAACAGCAGGATGGCTTCAATCTCTGGAGCCCCCATTCAAATGCCAGTGTTGACATATGCAAACACTCCATATGGCTCCAACTACTTCATGATTCAGGCGATGGCCCATGGGAAAGCCTTGCATGATTACAGCCTTTCATCTGGTGAGCTCCTTAAAGGTCCCTGTGATTTTCACTTGATTATCTCCTTTTGATTTAAAAAAAAGAAAAAGGCATTGACTTCCAAGCAGCTGAGGGAAAAGGTTTGGCAAAATGTTTTTGCATAGACCATTTTAGGAGCAATTGAGTTCATACTATAGGTGTTACTGGTCCTGGAGTGAAGAATATCTCAATCCACATCTAAACTCAGACATTTTAAAGTTGTGAGACCCTAGGAGAGTCATTTAACTTCTTTACTATACTTGACTCAAATATAACATGAGGATAGTAACAGGGTTATTGTGAGGATCAAATGAGATAATATCTGTAAAATGCTTAGTACAATATCTGTCACATAATAGGCTCTCGATAAATACTTATTCCTCTCTCTCCCTCTCCCCTCATTTATTTCAGCTCTGTATCATACATGTAAAGACAATGGAGGGAATAAACACATTAGATTTCCTCAAAGAAGAGAGATAAAGCTACCTAGAAAGAGGGGAGGGAAAAGAAGGAGCAGCGAAAGCATCACTAAATTGAGCATGCGCTCTGATCAAGTGATAGATGCCATTACTAGAGCTATAGCCCAATAAAGTTAAATGACATAGCAAGAAGCAGAACCAATATCTGAATATAGGTGCCTTTGCTCTAAAGCCAAGGTTGTTATACAAATACTTTTTAATATGCATAAAAATGTACACATATGTACAAAAATATTTACAGCAGCCTTTTTGTGGTGACAAAAAACTGAAGGACTAAATAGATGCTCATCTGGGGAATGGCTAAGAAAATTAGTCTATAAGTATTATAGACATGCTATATGGATATAATGTATTACATATCATTATCCTGCAAGAAATAAGGAAAGGGACAGATTTAGAAAAACCTTGGAAGACTTGTATGAACAAATGCTGAATGAAATGACTGGAAACAGAAGAACAAATTATATAGTCACAACATATAAAGAAAAGCAGCTTTTGTAAATTTAAGAACTCTGATCAGTGGAATGACCAACCATGACTCCAGGGGATCAGCAATGAGCCATTCTACATCCCATCTCACCCTTTTAACAGAGAGGTAGAATCATTTTTGGACAGAACCAATGCAGGAATTTGCTTTGCTTGAGTATGCATGTTTGCTACGACAGCTTTGTTTTTATTTTCTTTTTTTTCCCCAATGGTGGAGACAAGTGGGAGAAGAAGCATTTGCTTATTAATTGATATAAAAAAATAACTAAGAATAAACTATAAATAAACAAAAGGAAAGTTTAAAAAATCTAGGACAGAGTGGAGCAAGAACAGATAACTAGTGCTGTTACTGCTGAATTGTTTTTCAGTCATGTTGGACTCTTCTTGAGTCCATTTGGGAATTTCTTGGGAAAAATACTAGAGCATTTGCTATTTTCTCCTTTAGCTCATTTTACAGATAAGGAAACTAAGGCAAACAGGATTAAGTGATGTCTAGATTCATAGTTATAGTAAGTCTCTGAGGTCAGATTTGAATTCAAATCCTTCTAACTGGCCATTTCAGGACTGGCCACTCTATTCAGTACACCATCTAGCAAGAACCAAATTATTCTGGGGGCAAGGTAGGACAGCAAGTTCAGGCAGACCCCATTTAACATCACTAATTGATTCTACAAAGTATGGTACTGAGTAAAGAAATGATAGAGAAAACTGTCAGTTTCCCAGGAACAATAGTAGAGATGGGTGATCAGCTGAAAATCCTTAAAGCAGGATTTTGCAACTTTTCAATAGAATTTAGACATAATTTAAGGCTGTTATTGTGAAGTGAGATGATTTCATGCCTGCAGAGATGACAGAGAAGATTCAAGGAGGAGAGGAAGATTATAAAAAGTCCTTTCAGATCATTTACCCCAAGTTTCTCATTCTTCACAAGAGGAAACTGATACATAACCACCTCCCCCCCCATAAAAAAAAAGAAATTGAAAACAACTATGATCCCATAGCTTGTTAAGTATCAGACTAGACACAGGCCCTCAAATGGCATCTGGCACCTATATATAACATAGGACCTGGATCTCTGATGTCATTGGAATGGGGAATAAAAGTGGGGATACTCTACCAATGCCAATTTATCAAATTAGCTGCTTAAAGCCCAAAGTCTCCTGGTATATAAGTGCACATCAGAGGTAGGGACCTGAACTCAGATGGACCTGGAAGCTAGATTACTATCCATGAAGACATCAACCATATTAGGTAGTCAATGCTTACAGATTGAATAATGGACCCCCTGCCTAAAGTCTTTTCCACTGCACCAAAGGAGATATGGTCTCTGCTGTGTCTCCTTGGCAAATCTTTCTAAAGGTCTCCATTTCCATTTGGAAAAGCACAGATGCATAAAGCATGATCATGAAAACTCACATGCATTATATATGTCTGAGGGATACATAGATACACCCAACCTGCTTCAACATTTAACCTTTTCCTTCTGAGATAGCAGAAAAGTTAAATTCTAAACAAGGAATTCTTAATGTGAAGTCCACCAGCTTTCAAAAAATATTTTGTTAACTATTTTTGTTTTACACTGTAAAGCCTGGACCAGGCTTTGAACTTCTATTTGCCTTTATTTCCTCATCTGCAAAAATGAAAATTGTAATAGCATCTACCTCACAGGATTTTGGAGAGGATCAAATGAGATAATATGTAAAAAGTGCTTTGCAAAGTTTGAAAAGCTATACAAACACTTATTTTATTACTATTTGTATGTATTTAAAAACATGTTTCTGAGAAGAAGTCCATGGGCTTCTATGGAATGTATTGCCAGAAACATCCAGGACCCCCACAAAGGTTAAGAAAACGCTGCTCTTGAATCTTAGAATCATAGAGCTTGAAAGAATCCTAGCCTTTGGTTCTTTTTTTTAAGGACATCTGTTTTCTCCTTAAAATTCTCCAATTAGGAATATGCTACAATCTCCCTTTGTTGTCCCCTTCAGTATTCTATCACTGACAGTACAGAAATTAACCCTTGGGTCTCAGCACCATATTTCCTGTTTTAATTTGAGCCTCATCTCACTTGATGCTATGCATCAACATGGAAGACAAACATTAGCACTGCCTGACAGTGTAAAGAGTAAAGGCAGAAAATCTGGGTTCAAATTTCACCTGTCTGATTTTGGACAAGGCCTCAGTTACCTTATATATAAAATGAAGTGTTTAGATTAGTTCCCATTTAGTGGTTCATGAACACACAAGGACTTTTGATGATAGTCTAAGAGGATTGCTCTAAATATTCTTTAATGACATCGTAAGCAATAAAAAATTGTGAAATATTATTTGTAGTATATTAAATTATCCCAGGGGTTCCCAACAAATTGTTGTTTTGATTAAAGGAGTTCATGGAACAAAAACTATTGGGAACTATAGGACTAGATTGTCACTGATAACTCTTACAGTTCTAAATTTCTGATTCAAAGTTACCTACAGTCCCTAGACCTCAGTTTCTTCATCTGTAAAAGAGTGGGTTGGACTATATATGCCCCTGAAGATCCTTTCCAACTCTAAACCTATCATCCTTCTTGAAGAAAGTTAATTGTAGCTTCTTAGTCTTCTCAGCTTAAAACAATTCCACTCTCTACTGATTAAAAAAAGCTAAGAAGGTAAGGCATTTCAACCTCAGGGAATCAGTAACAAGTGATGGGTGGTGGGAGATGGATATGTGCTAGTCACTCGTGATTCTGTGCTGACTCATCTCTCTGCATCCTGAAAGTTAAGAATGTAGCTTACTTTGTGCAATGGCCATGACTCCTGAGAGAGGTGCCATGATGAGGTTTTGAGATTGCTGGGGGTTGTGGTGGGAAAGGCTGTGGATGTTCGTCAGGGTGCTGACTGGGGGCAAGCCCCCTCCTGAGACGGAGATCTGCCAAAAGAGAGAAGAGAACAACATGACTGGAGGAGAAAGAGGATGCAAAACAAAATTCAGCTTTATGCTTCAACTCAGTATCCTTTACTTTCGATTTTATTGAGTCATCCTGTCTAAGAGCCCTTGTTCCCGCTGCAATGGTTGGCATCTCATATCTGCTCTGACCGAAACCTTAACCCCAAGCCTTAGAGTTCTGTAGGAGTGATATTGAGGAAATAGAATGGTGTAGGATGACAAAAATAATTAAATGAAGGAAATCATTATCCTGTGGTTGAGAGTGGAGAAGAGGAGAAACCGAACAGCCAAATGAATCAATGAAAAGGCATCATTTACATGTTTACTATTTTCTAATCACTGAGGATGAAAATACAGTCCCTGCCCTCTAATAGGGTATCCAAGGGGAATTCCTAGCTCTGGCTGTTGCAAAGAGTAGAGCAAGCTTGCTGGGCATTTACAGCACATAGCTAGTCTCTCACTAGCAGTCACTGCCACTTCTTAAAGATTTTGCCCCTAACTTGCAATAAAATCTATTTCTTTTTATTTTCATTATTTAAAAAAAATAGTCTACCTAGGCTGGGGATACAGAGGAGAAAGCACCAAATTTTAAGAAATTTGCAGCTATCGTTAAAAGCATAAAATTATTTCCCCATTAAATTCAATAAATATATAGTAAGCACCTACTGTATGCAAAGCAGCATGCTTTGTAGAGAGAGGCTTAGCCTTAGAAATTTGAAACACCTGAAGTTGTAATTCTACTTCTGATAAATAAATTTGTGTGACTTCATGGGCAGTCATTTAATCTCTTAAAAAGGGGAAAGAGAACAAGCATTTATTAAGCACCTACTATGTGATACATGCTGTGTTAAGTGTTTACAAATATTTCCTTTGATCTTAAAACAGCCCAGTAATATAAGTGCTATTATTATCCTCGTTTTATAGGTAAGAAAACTGAGTCCAAGACACTCTAATTGACTTGCTCAGTGTATTACATAATTAAGTGTTTGACAGAGCATTCAAATTCAGGTCTATTTCAACTCTAAGTCCCAAGTTTTATTTAGTATATCACCTAAGTTCACTCCCATACATCCAGGCACCTCTTTTCTGCAGATGGTCTTTCCACACTAGGAAGTAGCTAGCCCAGTGAAATCACAGGCCTGGACTACAAATAAGCATTTAGAATTGGGGAAACCTGACACTAATTTATTTGCAGCCTCAAGAACTTACATTTTACTAGACTTTCTTAAAGTTTGGCTTTTTAAACTTAGTGAATTGGGTGAGAGAGAAATATGTTCCCCTTCTGAACACATATTACCACTTCTGACCCTAAGATTACTGACCCATAGACATCTCCCCCAAGCCTCATGTTTCTTTTAATTTCCTCATAATTTGCTACCTTGACCTCAAATTTTTCACTCCATTCCCACTTCACTTCAGCAATGTAACCATATTCATTTTTATTCATTGGCATGGAACGCCATGATGAAAATACCCAAAAAAAGCACATCCTTTTTCTTTCTTTCTCTCTTGTGTTCCTATAGCCCTGTGGATTGGGTTGAAAAGTTCAAATCTTTTTTTTAAGGGAAAAAAAAAACATTGGGGCAGCTTGGTAGTGCAGTGAATAGAGCACCAGCCCCGAAGTAAGGAGGATCTGAGTTCAAATGTGACCTCAGACACTTAATGTTTCCTATCTGTGTGACTCTGGGCAAGTCATTTAACTCCAATTGCCTCAGGGGAAAAAAACACATGACAATTTTTCTAAGTATTTTGTATAAATTTACATATATGTGAGTGCATATATAATTACATCTAAAGCTACGTGTGTGTATACTTATATGTATACACAGACATTGCTTTCCTTAAAGGATTGCAAGCTCCTTAAAATCAAGAACATTCATTCTTTATTTTCCCAACACCATAAGACAGCATTTGGCATATAAGGGAGAGGGGAAAGACCTATAATTTTACTGGCACCAAGAGTTCCCAGATGAAGGGGTTCCCTGTTCCAATGCAGGTCAATACATTCATTTCAAGTTTTATTCTTAGACAGTTTATTAAACAATAAAGAGGTCAATCAATTTGCCCAGGTTTACACAACCAGCATGTGTCAGAGAAAACACTTGAACTCAGGTCTTCAAGGTTGCAAGGTTAGCTCTCTATCCATTATACCACATTGTCTCAAATAATAAATTCTTACTGGTTGATTGATTGATTTCACCAATGATGATGTGAAGAAATTTTGATATCAAACTGATTGGAGAATGTGACTAGAAGTCAGCCAGCATCTTTTTCTTGGAAACGCTTGTTATGGAGAGTTCTGAAGTTCAGAGGTGACACACCATTTGTATCAAGCAAGCTATTGTATGCCAATGCTGCCATTCCAGCCAAGCCAGTGGTTTCCAAGGTTAAGTTAAGAAAATGGAAAAAAAAATCAAAACAGGTTTGTGTTTTTAAATTGAGCATCAAGAAATGAGCTCGTGGTCACATGACTCAGAAAGAATTCTGACCACATCAAACAAGAGAGAACCAGCCTGTTTGCCAGACTTGTTTTTGAAATGGCAGTCATAAAACACACACACACACACACACACACACACACACACACACATACACACACACACCAATAACCTGTTCCAGGACTGGACCAGTTAAGTAGCATAGTCCTTTGAGAAAGTCAAGGAAGGGACAAAAGAGTTCCTGGGATTTTTCTGCCTTTTTTTTTTTTTTTGAGGAATGGAAGAAGAATACACGTATATATGTGTATAAATATGTACTCTATGTGTGTGTGTGTGTGTGTGTGTGTGTGTGTGTGTTATGCTGGGTCTAAGAGCTAGAATACCAGCCTGTGCAATTGCCTCTGTTCCTGCTAATGTAAAAGTATAATTTCCCTTCCCAGTTTCTATTTGCTAATTGTGTTGATGGGAGTCCAGTAAATTGCTAAAGAAAACAATTGAGTTTTTTGGATACTTGGAAGATACTCAGCACTCCCCCACCCCCACCCCCAAACACTCCCCAGGATAACCTGATCAGCTGCCTTGCCACAGGTCACAAGGAAGACTGACTAGCCAAGGTTGGATCAATACAAATCAGCGTTCCCTTTGGGAATACACAAAGGATCTGTGATTTTGTCAACACTGGAAGCTCCTTTCCTCCAGTGCAAATCCTCTATGACTTAGTAGCCAATTCCTAGGGAGCCTCCTGGGGTACAGAGGTTAAGTCGCTTGGCTGGAGTCACATAGCTAGTGTCACAGATGGGATTTGAGATGAGAGAGGGAAACAAGCAAGTTGATAGTTTGGGTCTAGAGCAAATTGGTCCTGCTCCACTATATCTATCTTCTTGGGTGGAAAATGAGGTTCAAAAAACATTTGCAAACTCCAAGATAAAGGTTTTTTGGAATATTCAAGAGACTCGGAAAAAGTCAATTCAACTGAGAAATTAAATCTTTCCTCGATGAGACCAAACTGGGTCTTAGCTAGTGGGGATTTTGGTCCCAATATGACCAAACAAATTCTAAGGATTGGATTTTGTGTCACTCCCATGATAGTTTGGATTCACAGGTACAAGGGTCTTTTTTAAGAGATGAATTCTATCCATGGCATAGGTTAAAAAGAACGAGGGAAGGGAAAGACTCAGGGAAGGTGGGGCAGGAAACACCCTTGCATTTTCCTTGAAGAGTACTCAGCTGGGGAAAGCAGCCCTCAGTTCCCTGAAACTAGTACTGGCTAAGCCTGCTCAAGCCAACAGAAACCACATGCTGTTTTTCCTTCAGGAAGCCAGGCAGCCAATCACCTGTGACCTGCCCTTCCTGTGTTGCCTACACAACCTAAGCATCAAGGTCTGGTGTGGCATAGGGACTTGGATGCCCCTCCCATTCTTGTCAGGTGCTCAGTTGAAGAGGGCCGAACCTTTAGCGAGTGTGCTCCAGCCCCACCTCCATTGTGAAAACTAGCACCTCTGCATGATCTCACAAGCAGAGCATGATCCAAAGAATAAAATTTCCACTTCCGACCAAGTTTCACAAGCATCATGATGCTATTCATTCTTCCTTGCTCTTTGAGACTTGTGTGGGCTTAGAAATTCCAATCGGTTTCATTTCAACTATAGGAAAAGATTAGAATGCCATATCTGTATGCATCTTATATCCTCTCTCATCTTCCCGGATAGTGTGTAAGCCCCTTGGGGTCAGGGACAATTTTATTTATTGTTTTTTATCCTCAGCATCATAATGTCTAGCATATAGTAGAAACTCAAAAAAAAAAATTGAATTGAATCAAATAGGTAAACTTTAAAATACAAGAAGTTCTGCTTGATGAGGGGATGTGATATTGTTGGAGGAAAGTGACAGTATCACATCTCTCCAGCAATTTTGTTTCAGGTGTCCTACTGCGCCACATGGTGACAGAGACTACTGAAAATTTCATCCAACCGCCCAATTTTAGAAGTGTCTTCTGACCATCATCTGTGGCCTAGTTCTAAATCCCAATCTGCTCCATGCTTAAGAGCAAGGAGGAAACAAATAGTGGAAGGGGGGAAGGGATAAGATGGGAGGGGAAAGAGGGCAATAGGGAAATGTTTCATGATGAAATGCTTTCTGGTACGAACTCCTGACTTTAGAGCATTAAAAAAAAAAGGAAAGAAAGAAAAGAGGTGGGGGGGAAGGAGCCAACTACCCCATGAACAAGTTTTATCAATGTGAATGTCATCAGCAGCAAAAGACAAACAGTGTCCCACCCACTGTGTTCCTTTATGAGGCATTCAATCAATAAAATGAGAGCAGCTCTCTGTCAGATTTATTGGCTGGGTTCAAACTGAACACTTCTTCCACCAGCCAAAGACAGGGTCACACAGCACTGCCTTTCCGTTCCAACTGTGAACAGCCCCTGATTTTTTTTTCTGGGGTTACAATGCTTCATTGTTTAAGGTAGGCCCTGTGAGAAGTCCTGTTTGTTTTGCCTCTTATCTTATCAGCTCCTACTGCTACAATGGCCCAGGTGTACTCACCAATTTACCATCAGGTGAGAGGAGACTGTGGCCGGGGTCCAGGCCTGCTGGAGAAACCTGCTGGAGAACCGACTGGCTGGTCACCATGGCGCTGTTGCCATGATGGTTGATAGTGGAGGAGGAAGTGACCTCATTATTTCCTGGTTGGCTGTATCTCACTCCTGCAAGACAACATGAGCCCAAGTGATGGGTCATTAGAATGACCTCTAGAAATACAAAATATCTGATTTAATGGTCTCCACTCTTGTTTTCAGAGGTTTCCCTGAGAGGAAAACAAAGCCAATACACTCTCATCCCAAAACTTTTGGTAACCTTCCTAGGAGGTCGCAGGGGTAGAGCCATGATGTTCGTTTTGGGTCTGCATCTTGTTGCATCTATGCCCTTTCCTTAGGTTGTAGGAGATTTGGAAGGAACCCTTTGGTATTCTCCTTAGTCAGAGTATACGTCTTTGTGACTTTCTAATTCTTAGTCAGCACTTCCCATGTTTTGAAATTACCTCCATATCAGAGATATGCTAGTAAATATTTAACAATCAACTGGGGGGAAGAGAATATTGGACATATAATACACATTTAAATTTAATCTACATTATTAAATTTTTCTCTATTATTTTCTTAAATCTAGACAAGAAAAAAAATCAATAAATCAAGCCGTGATTTATAGCATTTACTGATTTTCATGGTGTAAATGTTGAAAATTTAATAATCAGCCCTTAAATCAGTTCATGCTACCTCCTGCTCTAATTTGCCCTAAATATATATTTTGCACATAGATAGATGTTTATGCATTATCTCCCCCTTTATAATGTGAGCTACTTAAAGAGAGGAACATTTTTTTTTATTGTCAGAACTTAGCAGAGTGCCAGGCCCACAGCAGACATTTGATAATGCTTGTTGACTTGATTTGTTGACTGACAGTCTCTTTTTGGAAGTTCTCAACCCTGGGAAGCATCTTAGTCATTTTATTGGTGGGAGAAGAAGGAAGGATCCATTTCACTGATAGGAGAAAGCTCAGTGGGAAGCTAGGTATGTGACCCAGGCAAAGATCATAACAGAGTCCCTGTCAAAGTTCTCAAGCCTGTGATTATCCCTTCTCCATTCCAAACTCTGTCTTAGTCTGTCCACTCCTTGATTTAGCCAATGAAAAATGTCAAGACAGAGATGAGGCTGCAACTGTGTCTTTAAGTCTAAAATTTACACACCTTAATGAGTTTCTTAATTTGGTGACTTCTGAGTCGTAAGGGAAGACTCATCTGATTGAAGGGGGAAGGGCCACTCAAACTGGATGGTTAGTTATCCACTGTGACTGGGTCTATAAATTCTCAGAAGCTCTTCAAGAAGGAGGAATAAAGCATAGACTGTTCACCATTTTCCTACTTTACATAATTGCTTGAGGAAACCCGAGTTGAGGATATCCCTCTATCCCAAGAAAGGAAAAAGGTTCCTTATTGGACTGAAAACTAGCTAATGATGAATCTAATCTATAATCTGAATACAGATCATATTCATCATCAGCTAGTTTTCAGTCCTGTATTCAGGTTATGGAAGCCAAAACCTGCCTGAGAAAGGAAGAAGAGTAGAATTGAAAGCTGTAATAGTCCAAGGACTGACCTCACCAAAGGCACAGAAGATACAGCAAAACCCAAACCTTCCATTGCCTCTTTGATATTTTACAGAGGATTAGGAAAAAACATTTCATTAGAAACAGGGTTTTTTATCATAAGGCTTGTGAACTTGAACTTGTATTTTAAAAAATAATTTCATAATTGTTCAAATATCAATAGTTTACAAACCTATGTAATCTGTGCATCAAAAAACCTACTGAAAAGGGATCTAGGGGTTTACCAGACTAACATCATTCTAAAAAGAGGCCCATGAAACAAAAAAGATTAAGAACCTCTGAATCATATTCATTGAGAATTTGACCTAACTATCCACACTAGAAAAACCAAGTGGATGAAGAATTCCTATGGATCTGACAATACTATGCACTTGAATAGACAAACTATATTTCTATATCTAGCTAGATCTATAACTACATCTATCTATATTTTAGACTGATACTGCAAATGAACAATGAGTTTAAGACCAACACAGAACAGACAGAAAGAAGACTGAATTGAACCACAAAATTCTTCTGATGATTCCCTGTTTCTCTCTACAACATAGCTACATCTTTCTACTTTCTGATGTAGTTTCTCCCATAGTGTTCAGGAAAGTTATTTGACTTCTCTAGTACTTAGTTTATTTATCTCTAACATGAGAGTTCTAGATTAGATGATTTCTAAGATCCCTTTTAATACTTAGTTTCTTTGTCTACAACATGAGAGTTGTAGATTAGATTGTTTCTAAGGTCCCTTCCAACCTGAAGATTCTTCTAAAAAAATCTGTGCACCTTTGGATCAGTCTTTTATCTTCCTTAAATCTCTCTTTCCTTGTCCAGAGAGTTATGAGATTGGATCAAATCTTAATTTGTGGTCTGTAAACTCATTTTAAAGAATATCTGATGGTTGTATTCCACTATAATTGGTTTCCTTTGTTATCCTGTATATTTTATTTTATGCATTAAAAAGCATCACTATGAGAAAGGGTTAAAAGGCTTCATTCAATTGGCAAAGTAAGATTTGAATTCAGGGTTTCCTGCCTCCAAACACAGTCTAGGCACTACATCAAATTAGCCAGCTGCCAAAGGAGACCACCACACAAAAGACGTTAAAATGCCTGGATTAGATAATTGCCAAAGTCATTTTCAGTTCTAATTCCCATAACTCTGATACCAGTTCTAGTTTGTAATTTCCAGCTCAGCTATTATCTAAGATAGTTGCCCAACTGGAGTGAGCAGCACAGTGGTGATCGGAAGGCAAATACCCTGCCATGCCAAAATGCATATTCTTTTGTGTGTAGTGAATAAGATCCCAGATTTTAAATCAGAAAGACCTGAGTTCAAATCCCATCTTAGATTTTCACTAGTTGTCTGACCTCAGGCAAATTACTTAACCTCTGGGCCTCAGTTTCCTCATATAATGAGGTTGGACTTTATGTCTTCTGTGGTCCCTTGTAGCTCTAAATCTATAATCCAATCTTTGAAAAAGTCTTCTTCCTTGGAAGGGCAAGCACAGGAAAGTAACAAAAGATGACCAATATAATGGGAAAGCAGTACACTATAGAAATAGCCCAAAACTGAAAGTAGTCAGGAGACTACTTTCTAATCCTGTCACTCCCTGTGAGATTTTGGACAAATCATTGACATTTACCTAGGGCTCATTTTCCTCATTTGTAAAGTGACAGAGCTTTAATAGTCTCTAAGTTCCCTCCCCACTCTAAACCTGTAACTTATTAAGTTGTAAGGGACAACTGATCCCCAAAGAATCCTGAGAACTTCTGCTATTTGGTCCCTTAAAATTCCTGCTACTCCTCACCTGCCCTTCCCATTTTTCAGAAATATCCTTCCTTCTGTCCCTTTTCTCTCTCTCTTTCTCTCTCTCTCCCACCCCCATTGCTCTGACAAGCTGTTTACTTCCCCAAGATGCTTTGCTCTGGAGTGAGTGGTGACAGCACTGGGAGCCAGGCATGTTTCCACCTCCCAGCCTGTCTGCATCATCGATTCAGTCTCAAGTCAAACATAGCCTCTCAATTTAATCTATTTAGTTTGGCTGAAAGAAGAGGGCCAGCCCTTCGCTGATCAAATATGGGTCATAAGTAGGCTTCTTCCCTGCCACAGGCTACAGAATTATTTATTTTAAAATAATTAACCAAGGGTATCTACAGGAAACAAAAGCCTTCTTTACAAGGAATCCCTGGTGAGACATACATAAGGACCATTTATTAGAAACAAAGCAACTGGCCTGAGGGATAAAATATCAATAATAACAATAATCCCAATACCCTCATCTCAGGTTCTTAGAGAGTTTTGAGATTGGCAAAGCCCTTTCTGGAATGGCTGGCTGGAGTATTTATGTTGTGATTCCCAGTTTTTCCATGAACTTGATGAGTAATCTTAAGTGAGTTACTGTCACTCTGAGATCTTTTCTAGAATCAAATATGGTAAGCAGGTGATCCTATAGCTCCTGGCCCCAAAGAGGCACTGTCTAGGAATATGTGATTGGCATTGAAGGAGTGTGGGAGATAGGCAGAGCATGAACAAGGTGGCAAGGAGGAGACTGCTGCTCATCTTCCAGATCTATGTTTATTTTCAACCTCCAGTCAGTCAGTAAACATTTATTAAGCACCTGCAATGTGCTAAGCACTCTAGAGAAACTTCCTTCATAAGCTCTCCATTAAGCAGTCCAGGGCCCTGAAGGATCCTTGCCATTGCTTACATAAACCAGTATTTGTGTATAGCAAAGGTTGGTGAAGAAGGGCAGCACATAGAACAGGGAGTATTTGTGGTAACAGAGAGGGTGGAGAGAAATATTGGTTAGAACAAGATGAAACAAAACTATCTGGCACTCCGCAGACCTAGAAAGCATTTGAAGTGAGAGCAATATAGAAACATAATGGTTTACATCCATAAGCATAATCCAATATAACTAGTCTACCAAAGAGTATCAGAAGGGTCTTAGAAGCTACTGAAAAGAACTTGGACAACATCTTGCCTTCTCCCTCCTAACAATGCAATTTTCTATTCAATTCAATTCAATAAACATTTATTAAGCACTTACTAAGTGCCAGGCACTGTGCTAAGCACTGGAAATTATGAATTAGAAAAAGAAAGACATTCCTACCCTCAGGGAGTGGGATATTAATAAATGAATTCATGAATTAATGTTGCTGGTATTATAAAATCTAGAGGTGAAAGCAACCTAGGAGCTCATCTAGTCCAGGGCTTCTTAAACTCTCTCCATTCATCACCCCTTTTCACTTAAGAAAGTTTTATATGACCCTGGTATATAGTTATGTAAAATAGGTATACGAATCATACATTTACTGATAATAAATCATAATTTTACAACTCCCACATTCAGTTACCAGGTTTGATATGGGGTCATAACTCACGTTTTAAGAAACTGGGATCTAGTCCACCCACATCCCTCTCCCTCCACACCCTCCATTTATAAATAAAGAAACTCAGGCCTATAGCTGAAATGACTTATAGTCACCCAGGAAATAAATAATACAGCCAGAATTTGATTCCAAATCTAGTGGATTTTCCTATTATATTTTGCTGCTTCATAGGGATGGGAGCAGATGTGGACTTGGTGGGGCAGAAGAGGCTTCAAGAGGCCAATTGGTGCCCATGACACTTACTACTCCCAAACCTGGGACCACTGTAATAATAACTGGTGCGTTTAAGGCACTACAGAGGTTGTAAGTGCATTATAGTTTGCAAAAGTGTTTGTCTACCTTTGAAAAGTCCCTTGCCCTTTTCAAAACTCGAATTGTTTGCTTTCGCCTAAGAGAAAACTTCAGACTCCCCCTAGTTGTTAAGACTCTCTCCTTCTTTAAATGATCATAGACAGACACATGTGCATCCTTTTCCCTCCATCTAGTAGAATGCAGATTCCTTAAGGGTAGGGATTATTTTTCATTATTTATATCCCCAGCACCTAGGACAGTACCTCATACACAGTAGGTACTCAATGAATGCTTGTCAGAATGGACTGAATCCTCACAACAACTATGGGAAGTAGGGAATAGAGTTACTGTTCTCCATTTTATAGATAAGAAAGTGAGCTTCTGGGAGGCTAACAGACTTTCCTATGATCAGATATATAGTAAGCAAGCATCAGAGGTAAAATTTGAATCCAGAACCTACTCTTCCAAATTCAATACTCTATGCCAACACTGCTGCTCACTATATAGCATTCCTTATTGAGGTCACTATCTCTTTTTTGTCCTAATAACTCATGGCTACTATATTACATTATTAGGTCCCCACCTGACCCCTGGAAAATGAATTACAATTTCTTTTAGGGGTTTCAGAATTTGTAGAGAAAAATGACCATTTATTTGGTAAATGGTAACCATTTTAGGTTAAGTGAACCTCAAATACCCATATTTTCAAATTAGGAGAAACAAGAGGCATGTTTATGAGGGTGTTGGAGTCCAGTGGACGTTCTGGCAGAGACAATCACTGAATTTTCAGCATGAGCATTTATTTACACCTCTAGAAATTGTTAACTGCTATAAATCAGAACTTGATTATTGATTTCTAGACTTAAGAAAGTGATGGAGAAAATCTCAATAATGCAAATTAAACTTTTTAAATGTAAGCTTTTCCCCTTAAGATATATTTACCAGTGTGCCCCTGCAAAGAAAGCTAATATACCTAGTTCAAAGTGGTTTAAAGAAATTAATATACCTAGGAGCTTCAAGCCTCCAATTTGCTAATTTAATTCAATCCAATTTTTTTTTCAAATGTGTCAGGCCCCTTCTGCCTATGGTCCTGCACTATACAAGGCCAGTCCTGGCTCTTCTAGTTATTAGTTCTCTCTAATGTGTGTATCTTTGTTTTTGTTTCATCTCAATCTCTCTGTCTCAGTTTCTGTCCCTGTGTATTTCTCTCTAGACCTTCCCAGGTCTATCTGTATCTTTAATTTCTCCTCAATTTTGTAAGATCGGAGGGTTTTATCTTGTTTTGGGGGTCCTCAGACCTAGCACAATGGCTGAGACACAGAATTTGGCTGAAAGATGCCTGTGGAAACCAAGGTCCAAAAAGGTTTCATAGCTCTGGATCACACAGTTAATAAATGTCTGTGGCAGGATTCACATCCAAGTCTTTCCGAATCCAAGTCCAGCATTCTATTCCCCATGGCCTTTCAATGACAGTAAGTCTAGAACTCTACTTGGACTAATAACAGATGGAGGAACAGGTCAGGGATTCCTAGGGCTCAGCTCCACTAATCACAGGGCACTGTGGGAGCCCAGGCTTCTCCAGAGAATTTATACACATACACACACATTCATACTCATACACTCACACACACACTCATATACTCACATATACACACACACATGCACATACATACTCATACATGCACACACACATATATGCATTCTCTCTCTCTTTCTGTCTCTGTCTCTTTGTGTTTATGTCTGTCTGACTCTCTCTGTCTCTATCTCTCTGTCTCTGTCTCTGTATTTCTTTGTGTGTCTCTGTCCATCTCTGACTCTGTCTTTCTGTCACGCTCTGTCTCTGTCTTTGTCTCTGTCTCTGCCTCTCTCTCTCTCTCCCTCCTTCCCTCTTTTTTCTCCCTCCCTCCCCTCCCTCTCTCCCCCTTTCTCCCTCTTCCTCCCTCCCTCCCTCCTTCCCTCCCTCTCTCTTTCTTTCTCCCTCACTCCCTTTCTCCCTTCCTCTCTTTTCCTTCTCCTCTTCCTCCTCCTTTCTCTCTGTCTATCTGTCTCTCTCCCCCAAAACCCTCTGAAGAGCCTATGGATCAGAATAGATGACCTGGGGTCTGAAGACTGCCCTTGGAATCTCCCTGGGATGCCTTTTGCCCCTTGTCATTTCAAAACCAATCTCCCATCCCTGATAATGCAGGAATGTTCCTGGGGCAGGTGGACCTTTGCCAGTTCAAGTGAGCGTCCCAACCACGAAGAGAGTAAACATTACTCAACAGGCTGGGACACTGTCACACACATTTTTTTTCCTGTGTTCCTAACCTCATGCAGAGTACAGCATAGCTACTGTGGAGTCAGAAAGTCAGGGAATTCAAGCCCTGGGAGTTGAGCGGATGGCCAGGAATGCTTTTCCAAAAATGAAATAACAGAGTCCATAAATTATGATCAGTTTGTGTTTTCTTTCTCATAGAGTCAAAATATAGAGTATATGTGGAGGTGGGGGTGGCAGGGAAGGGTTCCTCCTCCGACTTGTCTTTGACCAGCCTACAGAGAAGACAACACATACGACAAATTCTCAATTCACTTTATGGGAATCACTTTTCCCTGGAAAGGTCTAAAGAGAAATACACAGGGACAGAAACCGAGACAGAGAGATTGAGATGAAACAAAAACAAAGCCAAAAAAAAAAAAAAAAGATCGAGACAAAACCAGAGAGACTGAGAGAAAGAGAGCAAGAGAGAAACACCAGAACTCTCATTCTATCAAGTGAGACTTGAGGTTTGAGACTTGAGGTTTTTGAATAAATGAGTGGCAAGCTCCGTGAGGGGAGAGGCAGTTTTTGTCTTTGTATTCCCAGTATATTCCCACTCAACTTTGAACCTGGGTGATTATTTAATGAATTGAGTAGTGCATTTCTATATGCAGTTCTATGAAGAAAGAAATCCAGAGAACTGCAAGTCTCTATAGCTCATGCTCTTAGCATCTTTTTTTTTTTTTTTAATATAACTTAGATCTCCTAATTGGTCTTCCTGCCTCCTATCTTTCCAATCTGTTCTCCCTGCTGCTGCCAGCAAATCTGAACATGTCACTCTCCTACTGAAAAAAAAAAAAAAATCTGCATTGCCTCCTTCTTGCCACGGGATAAGTCACAAGATCCTCAGATCAGCATTTCAAGCTCCGCACAAGCTGACTCCCCCCTAGCTTCTCCATCTTATTTCCTATTATTTCCCTTCATATATTCCCCATTCCAGTCAAACGGCCTCCTCACTGGTTCCCACCCAAAATATTCTATCTCCCACTTCTATACATTTTCCAAGGGTGGTCCTTTATCCTTGGAATTCCTTCCTTCTATTACGATCCCAAGCTTCCTTTAAAAGAGACCTTTTCACACACACACACACACACACACACACACACACACAATTTTCATGCTTTTTCCTCTCTCAAATTCCTTTAAATTGACTTTGCATTTTCTTATCTTTATACATGTTTTGTTTCCCACTCCTCTTATGAAAGCTATTTTTCAACTCTGACTCCCCAGTGCTTTACACATAGTAGGTGTTTATATGCAATTGTTGAATAAATGTTTGTTGGATTGTATCAACATTTGATTTTCTCAGTTTCTTCTCTGTAAAATTAGGATATTCCTTGCAGTTATGATTATTTCCTTCCCTCCAGGAACAAGAACGAATGTGTGTTTGCAAAAGGTTTAGAAGATTAAAAATCTCCTAGCCTTGGGAGCAAAAGCTGTCTGAAAGATAAAAGCAGTTCAAACACTGGGCCAGTTCCAGTTCCCAAACCCTTTTCTAACTGCAATGGCACATTGAGGGAGGAGACAGCCAGCTCCTGAGAGGGGAAGCATATACAGACCTGCAGAGACTTTAAACATTCTTGACTCAAGGGCAAAAGTTGAATGATACTTAAGGAAGCACACAAACTGGTTTTCTCATAAAAATCAAAGCAAATGTTACCAATGAGAGAGGATAAAGAGTCTCCCATCAACAGTGTCTTGGCTGTGAACAGAAGCCAGCGTGCACCATGCACCTGGGAAATAAAAATCTCTTATTCATGACGGTTAAAGGAGGTTTCCTCCTCCCCCCTCCTTCTTCAACACACTTTGTTCTCAACAGACTCTTGGTTTCTGTAGCACTGAATGTAAACATTGAATTGTTGCAAATGAACACCTCAGTCTAGCAAAAGAATAAGCGGAAAAATGCAAGTGAAAACATTGCTAAAAGCTCGTTGGAAGCTGATGAATTGTGGCCAATTGCAGGACCAGAAGACAGATGATACATATCTCCTTGTTGTCAGTGAAAAGATGGGGAGAACTATTGGTGAGGGTTATGGTATGCACTATCACATGTAATTGCAGGATCAGTGGGTTTTGCTGAATTGTTATTTTTTTTGTTACAAGACGATGTCATTTTGTTATTGTCGTTGAGTTCCTACAATGAAAAGTTTCATCTTAAGAAACAAGTGCTTAAGAAAATACAGTGTTTCATATTGATATGTTACTGCTTGCTTTCTCAAGGGATGGGGAAGAGATGAAAGAATGAGAATTTGGAACTCAAAATTAAAAAAAAAATTTAAGTTAAAAGTTTTAAGTTAATTGGGAAATATTTAACCAAATAAATATATGTTTTCTTTGCAAAGGCAGGAGAACTATGGGCATGGAAAACTGAATGTAGCATCAGATTTTTTAAACCAACAGATTACTTTTATAGAACTTTCCTCCTTTTTCTTTAAAAATAATACTTTTTTGATGAAATGGTCTCTGGAAGGGTATATTGGGGAAAAGAAATAAAGAAATGTTGGTGATGTTAAAACTAAAGATAACAATAAAAATGTTTAAAGGATGGATGGCATTCTTTACATTAACAGTGACTGGGGTTTTGTTTTGTTTTGTTTTGTTTGTTTTTGTTCGGGAAAGGAGGATGGTGTTTATTTGCTTTTTACAGTTTGTGATGGATGCTTAGGGAAGATCAGAGTTCTATTTGAGAGTAAAGAAGATTTAAGGAACAGAAGAAAGAAGATGGTTTTCTAAGAGTCACTTAACATCACCGGAAATTCCTGGGTAGTTCCTTGCAACTTGTACCTTGCAAGCACTTTGCAGTAGACCCAAGGTTTCATGAAGCTCCCCAAAGCCTTTTTGTCTCCAAGTTATGTATCAATGGGTCAGAATAACCCCAGAATAATCCAGAATACCTCTGACTCAGGGTTCTGAGCCTAGGCATTTTGGGTCCATTATGATGAATGGTTGCAATGAGGATGGTGTTTTGATCTACATTCTAAATTCCAGGAACCCTTGTAAGGACCAGAAAGCAGCCACAAAAAGAGATTTTAATAAACAGAAACAGAAAGGAAGGAGGCAATAGTGTATAAAACTGTATTTGGGAGTCAGGGAGATCTAAGTATGAATCTTCTGATGCTTTCTAGTTGTATATTATAAGGACGCCACTTAAGATTATGAATTTTGAGCTGGAAAAGACCTTAGAGACCATTCACTTCAATTTTCTTATTTACGGATGAGGAAACCGAGGCCCAGAATTATGAGGTTACCTGTTCAGTATCTCACAGATAACATATTCAAACCTAGATCTTCTCATTGAGCTATTAAGCATCTCTGAGCCTCTGAGCCAGCTGGATCATTGAATTCTTGCAAATGAACACCTCAGTCTAGCAAAAGAATAAGCGGAAAAATGCAAGTGAAAACATTGCTAAAAGCTTGTTGGAAGCTGATGAATTGTGGCCAATTGCAGGACCAGAAGACAGATGATACATATCTCCTTGCTGTCAGTGAAAAGAGGGGGGAACTACTAGTGAGGATTATGGTATGCACTATCACATGTAATTGCAGGATCATTTTCTTTCAGGTCATCTCTCTCAGGGTCATTATTGGGAGTACCAAATGAAATACCATATGTAAAAAATTGATAAACCTTAAAGGATTGTGTAAATGAGTCGTTACTATTAAATGGACATGGAATCAGAGCTCTTCCTTTGGAATAATAACGCTTATACTATCTACGTCATGGGCTTTCTGTAAGATCAAATGAGATAATAAATGGTAAAAATGCTTTGTAAATATAAAGTGCTACAAAATAAGTTTCATAACGAATCACAAAAATCTTCTAATAACTGGCTTTTATATAGTCCTTTAGTTTTCAAAAGCACTTTACAATGTCTTATTTGATTCTCACAATAATCCTGTTAGGATAGATCTGTAGTAATATTTAATAAATGAGGAAACTGAGGCAGATATCATTTAAGTGACTTGCAAAGTTTTACACAGCTAGTGTCTGAGATTTTATGGGAATTCTGAATCCAAGTCCAGCACTCTGTGCACTGAGCCTTCTAGATGTCATATTTATGTCAAAGCTAATAATAGCAATATTTTCTCTTTGCCCAATGCACATTTTCATCACTGGCCCTTTGCCTCCTTAATTTTTTGGTGGCCAAATTAAGTCTAATGCTAATAAGCACTGAAAATTATTGTTTAAAGGAATTCAAAAGCACCAGATACATGTCTCTGATGTAATGCCAACTTATCTTTGCCATATATCCATTATGGCATCTTGGAAAAGTAGCTTTACTTCTGGAGTCCTTAGTTATTCATATATAAAATGAGGACATTGGGCCAAATGGCATTTAAGGCCCCTTACAGCTTTAAATGTATAGGTTCATGATCTGAGCAATGGTTTTATTTAGCAGTTTAGGAACCCCTTGGGTTGGTCCAAGTAGTTCACACTCTTAACTAATTGATTATGTGTTATGAGACTCATTTTGTTACTAAGTATGAGACTCATTTTGTAGCACGCAGTTCAGTGGATAGAGCACCAACCTTGGAATCAGGAAGAGTCATTTTTCTAAGTCAAATCTGACTTCAGACACTTACAAGCTGTGTTACCCCAGACAAATCACTTCACCCTGTCTGCCTCAGTTTCCTCATCTGTAATTTGAGCTGGAAAAAGAAATGGCAATGCCTTCTGGCATCTTTGCCAAGAAAACCTCAAAGGGGGTCATGAAGAGTCAAACATGACTGAACAACAACAACAAGCGATAAAAAATATCCCAGTTATGTTCCAAACCTATTTTTCCTCTGTGGCAACAAGGATGTGCATGTTTAAAGCACCATAGATCCTTTGTTCAGTGATCTGAAACCATCGTGATCATGTGCACAGTAATTTGATGGTCAATCAGTGAATATTAAATTACACTGGAGTTCACAACACAATTTTCAAGATTTATTGGAAGGGTTTTGCAGTGTAAAAAGTTCTGCAAGAAATCACTGATCTAGGTTCAAACCCCAGCTCTAGTGCTTACTAATCTCCCTAAGACTCAGTTTCCTCATCTGCAAAATAAAATTTTGAGTTTTAATTCTGTGATTCTATAGACTAGATGGGCCTGTAGGGATTCCTACAAGGTTTATGGGTTGCTATAAAGAGTCAATATGGACTTTGAAGGTCTTCTGGCCATTTCATAAGAGGCAATATGCTTTACTCAAGGTCACACAGCTACTAATGGCAGTACCAGGATATAAACCAAAATTCCAACTCTAGACACAATGTTCTTTTTCATTGTAAGTTTATAATAAAGACTTTTTTTTCAAAGTAATGGATAGAAGGTAAGGAGTGAAAATTTGCAGAATTTGGTTTTGGGGACTTGAAAATCATACCAGCACCATTAAAAACAGAACGACAACATCAAACAATGAAAAAGGCATGGGATTTGCGGTCACTGGGCTTGACGTCTAATCCCAGCTCTGCTGATACTTATGTGATCTTAGCTTAATCATAACACCCTATAAACATTAGGTTTTATAAGATAAAGGAGTTAGACTCAGCTCTCTTACAAATATAAATTTAGTAGCATATGGAAGAACGGGGGATAGTGTAAAGACTACCTCTGGAGGTCAGCACAGATGAAGCACAGAAAAGATGAAGAATCAATCAATTAACTGGGAGTGGCCCAGACAGGCCAATAGAACAGCCTAAATGCTTTCTTTTCAGATGATGACTGGCTAAGAATGAGAAGAGGAAAACAGTTGAGTTTGTCGCTGCTGTGAGGGCTGTATAGAAAATACCGTGCAGCCCAATAAACCACAGTCTGGGCCCCAATGTCCCTGCCTTCAAGTCATGCAGGCCTGGTCTTTTGAAAGAACTCCTGCACAATCCTGCTGTCTTACCCTGGGCTGGGGACAAAAGTGACTGTGCTTGGCTGGAACACAGGACAATGATGGTGCTCTCAGTTTGTCTAGGAAAAAGGGTGAAGACCATAAAGTTTCGTGAAGACTGAGCAGAGAGGAGCCCAAACAAGAGTCAGGTCCAATATAAACAGACATCTATATTGTGACGGAAGAGCTAATAAAATCCTCTGAGAAAAGAGGTTTCCATCTCTGTGGCCTATTCACAATGATCCCTAGGCTCGATCACATTGGGAGACAATGCTTCCAGAACAGTGTCTTAAGCTAGAGTCCCCAGAAGTCAGCAGAGGCACCCCATGGGGGGATTGTCCCTTCAACCTAGGGTCTCTTTGAAAGGTTCCCTGAGGGATGTTCCTCCTCCACTCCCACCCCCCAATCATCATCATCATCATCGTCGTCATCATCATCATTATCATCAATCATTATTTATTGGCTGGGACTGAGGTCTAGGATTAGGGGCAATACTAAAGCATGGATCCTAGAGCACAGAGGCTTGTGCCATTAGAAGGCCTTGGAACCCTTCATGCAGCTAGGGGATTTCTCTAAAAGCTTTGGAAAGAAGGATCCTATATGAAGAACCCAGCATTGTAGATTTAAAGCAGCTTGGTATTATAGTGGATAGAGTACTAGACCTAGAAACAGGAAGATCTGGCTCAGAGATGTATTAGATTTAACTCCTAGGTAAATCATTTAATCTCTCATAGTCTTAAGTACTTTGTAAAATGGGACTAATAATAGTATCTACCTCACAAGGTTGTTGTGAGGATCAAATAATATGTAAAGAACTTTACAAACCTCAAAATTTTTAGTTATTATTTAGGACTGGAAAGTATTTCAGAGGCATAGAGCCAGAGGAAGATCAGATAAACTTCAAGGAACCTCAGAAGCCATCAAGTAAAAACCCTTCATTTAACAGATGGGGAAACTAAGATCTGGAAGAGAGAAGTGATTTTGTCCAAGAACATAACAGATAATAAGTAGCAGAGCAAGCATTCAAAGCTAGGGTTCTAAGTCCACATCCAGAATTCCTCCCTTTTTCCCTTCCACTATACTGACAATCAGCATTCCTGGAAAAGACTAAGAGAAGGTCATTTTTTTAAGTCAGTTGTTCTCATAGTATGGTCTAGAGAATCCTGGGGGTCTCTGAAACCCTTTTAGAGGGTCTACAAATTCAAAAATAGTTTTTATTTCCAATATGGTAAGTGTCTATAAATATAAGCCAGATAAACAAAAATACTTTGGAGAGATCCTCAGTAATTTTTAATAAAATAAAGATACTGAAAACAAAAGTTTGAAAATCATTTGCTTAAGTCCTTAAAGATAGAAGGGGGAGAAAACCAATATCAGAACACTAAGTACTATCCTGATATTCCTTTTAAATTCCTTTTTAAAAACTTTTTGGTCCAGCATGATGGACCTTCTTGTTCCTCAGCTCCATTCTTCATGCCTTTGTCATTCTTCCTACCTAGAATGCCCTCCCTCCTCATCCCTTCTCATAGAATCACTAATTTTTGCCAAAGCTCCACTCAAGAAACTCCTCAATGATGCCCTTTCCATTCCTAACTGTCAGTGACTCCTTCCATTCTAAGTATTTTCTTATACTAATTTTGTATGCTGTTTTTCTCAAAAAATAGAAGGTCCTTAGGGGCAGGAGTTTTTCTTTTGTCTCTGTATCCCCAACACCTAATACAGTGAGGCAGAGTGGATTAATAAATGCTTCCTAGACCTTTAATTGCCCATCACAGGTTTGGAGAAAGCATAAGGACTAAAAAAGTACATTAAAATATTTAGTAGGAGGCTACTGTACTGGCTGCAATCTTGCCACAGCTAAATGAAGAGGTAGTGGGAAGGGGTTGGTTCCAAGATACTGGTCAACCCTGCCTTTCAGTGACTTTCCACTATGATGGAATTTGGAACTTTGCAAAATTTTAAACTGCATTTGCAGAGAAATTTACAAATATGATCTCACTGGACCATCACAACCATCCTTGGAAGTCAGGGCTGTTATCACCTTCATTTTACAGATGGAGAAACTGAGATAGGATGAGTGAATTATCCAGAGTAACATAGCTAACAAATGTCTGGCACTGAATTTGTACTCAGGGCTTCCTGACTTCGGGTCGTGTTTTCTAACCATTTTACTTAGCTATTGTCCCCCCAAAATTATTTGAAATGTATTTAATACATCTTTGTTTTTATATCCCCGGCATGTAGACTGAATTGACCAAGTTAGAAGTTTTTATTGGAGAAGTTGCTTGGCAACTCAAAGCCAGGAAGAACCCTGGGTTCAAATCCTACCTCTGAGGCTAGCTGGGGGGACAATGGACAGAGCACTAGTCTTGTAGTCAGGAGGACTTGGGTGCAAATCTGACCTCAGATACTTACTAGCTGTGTCACCCTGGGCAAGTCATTTAACCCCAATTGCCTTCAAAAAAAGAGAGAGAGAGAGAGAGAGAGAGAGAGAGAGAGAGAGAGAGAGAGAGAGAGAGAGAAATTGTACCTCAGAAACTAGGTAGTTGTTTGACCCTGACTAAGTCACTTAATTTTACTGAGAGTCAGTTTCCTCCTTTGTAAAATGCAGATAATAATGGCACTCTATCTCACAGGCTTATCTTAGGGACCAAAAAGAGGCAAGGTATATAAAGTGCTTTGAACAGCTTAAGTATTATGCAAATATGATCTACCTCACTATCATTCCTATTACTATTACCATTATTATTATTATTCAAATGTCTTCCAAATTTTCTAAAAAAAAAAAAAAAAAACTAAAAAAAACTCATTTAGATTCTAATAGTAGGGACAGCTAAATGCTTCACTGATTAGAGCACTGGTCTGAAGTCAAGAAGAATTGAGTTCAAATCCAGCCTCAGATACTTAAAACATTTACTAACTGGGTGACATTGGGCAAGTCACTTAACCTCAATTGCCTAAAAAAGAAAGAAAGATTCTAATAGTGATACACTCACAGGTTCATGGAATTTGAGAGCTTAAAGAGACCTTGAAAGCCCTTATAATCCCAGGGCTTCTTAAACTTTTTTCCACTCCTGACCCCATTTCACTCAAGAAATTTTTACATGACCACAGATATGTAGGTATATAAAATAGGAATACAAATCAAATATTTGCTGATAATAAATCATAATTTTGTGACCCTTACATTCAGCTATAAGACCCCATGTAAGATCGAGAATCACAGTTTAAGAAGTTAGGATCTAATCTAATCCATCCTTGAAAGAAATTCCCACTGAAGCCAAACCAACAAGCCTCTACACAAGGGGACCCATTGGCTCCCAAGGCAACCCTTTTTTTACTTTGGGACAGCCCTAATTAATAGGAATTTCCCCCTGACATGAAGATCAAATTTGTTTCTCCCCGTTGTCCTCCCTGAGTGCTCTTTCTCTGGGTTAAGTATGCCCAGTTTCTTTAACTGATTCACAAAGGACATGGACTCAAGGTCTTTAGCCATCTTATCAGCCTCCTCAAGATGATCTGATTATCAATACACTTTTTAAAGCACAGGGTCTAGCTTGGTACACAGCACTCCAGACATTGACTGACTAGGGCAGAGTACAGGGGGACTATCACTTCCTCATTCCTATAACCTTTGTTTCTCTTAATACAGCCCCAGATCTCATTTACTTCTGGAGCTGCCAGATCAGCCTGCTGATTCCTCTTGAGTCTGCAGTCCATTAAAAATACCCTAGAGATCTTTTTCAAACAAACTGCTATTTAACAATTCCTCCTCTACCTTGATTTTTGAGCCCCTCTAAGACTTTACATTTACCCATATTGAATGTCATCTTCTGAGATCCAACCTAATGTTCTAGCCTATAGGTTCTCAAGAGGTCTCTAATACCTTTTTAGAGCATCCTCCAAGTCAAAACTGTTTTCACAATAATACTAAGAAGTTATTTGCCCAGTAAAACACAAATCTTCAAATTATATAAAATCCAAATTTTCACACAACTGGTGAGGCCATAAATTTTTACATACTGCAAACAAAACAACATATTGCAACAGATTGAATGCAAAAGCAGGCAGTAGAGAATCCAATCATCTACTAGTAAGCCAGATATTACAGAGATTTTCAAAAATATGTAAAATAATGTCAATCTTCTCACTAATTATTTTTTGGTTTTGGAAAATAGTTCTTTTTCATTAAAGTGATTACATAACATGTAATGGCTCTGTTGTCATTCTCACCTAAATTAATCAATTTTTTAAAAATTTTACTCAGTTTAAATATAATATGGAAAATACCAATAGATGTGACCAATACAAATAAAATCTCTTTGGGAATCTTCAGCAATTTTTAAGAATGAAAGGGGATCTTGAGACCCTTCAAATTGTTTGAGAACCACTGTTCTAAGATGGTTGAACTTTTCTTGGATTCCAACTCTGACATCCAGTAGGTTAATCATCCCTCCTCACTTTGTGCTATCTGCAAATTGGACGATTGAACCATCTACACTTTTATCCAAATCACTGATCAAAATGTTCCTCAGAGAAAGTACAAGCTCATATTCCTGAGGTATGTCAACTGAATAACAGTTGTCAAAGCTGAGTTACAGCCCCCATCACTTCTTAAAGTCATCCCTCAGTGAACAGACAGACTCTTGACTGCCACTCAAAGTTTTGAAAGTCCTGAGTTATAAGGTGTCTAGTTTATATCCATTGTAAATCTGTTTATTGTGACTGGCTCCTCCCAATCTGCTGCTGTTGTAAAGTTCTGATGACCCCCCAATAAAGCCGGAAGACTTCTAACAGCACATAGTCCCTGGCCAGGGAGGGAAGAAGAGAGGGAGGGACAGACAATGATTGGAGCTATAAAATCATATAATGGCACATACCCCAAGTGGAGATTCAGCTTTCTGAGTTGAACCCAGAGGTACCAAAGGCTCTCAGGGGTATTATCTTAATTATCTTCTAAATATAATTTAGAATTTCCCCATTCCATTCCACACACAAAAGGATCTGTCTCATTTTTAATCCAACTCCCTAACTTGTCATAGATACCAGAGCTGACCAGACTTTTATCTTCCTGGAAGAGGAGGAGTACTGTTTCTCTCTATCTCTAGTGCCCTTCCTCCCCAACTACTTCATATTTATTTTCTGTTTAATATCATTAAGTACTTAAGATCATAGATTGAAAATTGATAGGACCTTCAGAAGCTAACTGATCCACTTACACTAATTTTATGGGTGAGAAAAGTAAAACTCAGAAAGTTTGTGACCTGGCATGAGATAAAATAAAATGCTTAGTATACTCCCTGGTATACAATAAGAACTTAATAAATGATTCTTTACCTTGGGCAAGATCATACAGGTAGTAAGCATCACAAGCAGGATTTGAACCCATCAAATCTGATTAGACTCAAATTCCATATAGATTTCTTCCCAATAAGCTTATACACAAAAGCTTATGTTTTTTACATCAAAAGAATGTGAGCTCCATAAAAATAGGGATGATTTCATTTTGGGGGGTGGGATTTATCTCTAACACCAAACACAAAACAGGTATTTAATAATGCTTTCTAATTAATTGTTTTAAAAAGTGACTAGCTCCAGGAAAAACTAAGTTATATTTTATTTTTAAAGTAATTATTTAAACTATGTAGATAAATGAAATCCACGTAGCCACAATACTCTAAAGGAAACTATATTGTCTTATAGTGGCAACAAAATAATTCATAACTCACAAGGGGAAAAATAAAGAAAAATGTGATACTGTTTTCAGAAAGCATAAAGATCACAGATTGAACAGGAAGAGATCTTTAGAAGCATCTCTAAATAGTTAATGGAAGGGGTCTCAGAGACAATCTAGTCAATTCACTTCATGATCCATAGGAAGAAATTGAGGTCCAATCCCTTTACTTTAAAGATGAGGAAAGCAAAGACCAGAGAGATTCTGTGAGGTGGATATATACCAGTGACTTGCCCCAAATTACCCAAGTAGTGAGCAAAGCTAGGACGTCACATTTCTAATGACTCCACACTAAACCCCTTTCAAACCCCTTCTACTCAATCACCCTAGCTCATGTGAAACTGCCTCCTCCTCTCCAACTTTGCAGATGCTTCCAGAGGCTCCTCAGTTCAGGAGCTATGGGGATGTGCTAAGGAGCCAATCTAAAACTGTCCCAAAGAATCATAAATCTGGCATGGCTCTGTGAACCAAAAGAAGGTTGCTGACATTCCCTTGGAAAGTAATTAAGAACCAAAGATCATCTGTTCTATGTTATTCTCTAACTCTGGGGGAGTTGATGAAGTGGGTGCCCTGAGAAAGCCTGAGCTAAGGTTTACTCTGTAGAACTAGAAAGCATTAAAATGATTGAGTCCTTTCCTTGTTAACTCTTGACCCCACCAAGGGCTAGCCTAATAAAAAAGATTGCTTCTGAGGAAATTTCTTCATGTTAGATCTTAAGGCCATGTTCCAGAAGTATAATATCCACCTAAAAAAGCTAAAGAAAGACACAGTAATTATGAGTTGTGGGGGTTGAAGTCTGCTCTGAAGGCTTCATCTATCAATTCAACAATTAGAATCAAAAAGTGTTTATTCAGTGCCCATAAAGTGCTAGGCACTGAGCTGAGCACAGGGAAAATCCTTTAGCTATTGCACTCATTCACTGCCCTTTCTCTTTTTTATATTCAGATTGACTCTTCTTTGTCACTTTCTTCATCTTCTCAGCACTCCCCATTTAAAAAATACATAGGGGAACCAGCATAGGGGAGAACAAAGGCCTGGCCTCTTGAGAAGAGTATCTCTCCTGACTGGTAGACTGACAGATCCATTACCAACAGGCTTTGCAAAAAGGTGTTTACAACTCTTTTTAATGTAAAGACAAAAATGCCTTATTGGGGACAGAGAAGTTCATCTCTGATTCCTAACTTGTGAACCTGACCTCCCATCATTCTCAAGGACATGGGCAGCCTCTCTCCACCCCACTCCACCCCACCCAATGTGTATTTCCTGAGAAGGCATCCCTCGGCAGTAAGTGGAATAAACTGCATTTGGGAGCTTCTTGCAAATATTGCCTAGCAAAAAACCTGTTTTGAAATATTCCTAAGATGTTAAAAAATGAGGAACACAGGAAGAAGATATTTAGCTTATATTTGTGTAATACTTTATGATTATCAAAATTTTCATATAAATTACTTCATTGGAATCTCCTCGTAGTCCTAGAAGTTAGATAGCTGGAGCAATTCATCCTCATAATAACCCAGGGATGTAGGTATTATTACCAGCCTCATTTTATAATTGAAGAAACTGAGGCAGGTGGAGATTAAGGGACTTATCCAAGGTCTCACTGTAAGTGTCTGAGGGTGGGTTTGAACTCAGGTCCATCTTGATTTGAGTTCCAGTATTCTATTCATTATGATATCTAGCTGCCTCATTACTTTTTCTTTCTTTCTTTCTTTTTTCTTAACCTGATCAGGGATTGGGTTCCTAGGAGGCTCCCAGCTAGAGAATGATTTGAAGCATTTGCATTGCAATTTAAATCTTAAAAAATTGCTTGGGGACACTAAAAGGTGAAATGGAATAAATATAGTGATACAGTCAGAGGCAGTAGGTCACTTCTCTATCTGTAATTCCATACTACCTCTCATCCCTCATAATACAGAAGAGAAAACTAAGGCTCAGAGAAGTTGAATAACTTCTTCCCTCTCTCCCTCCAAATTTCCCTCCATTCCCCAAAAAAGGACACAGTTAATAAGCAGCTGATGAATTCAGAATCTCAGGTGTTTGTTTTTTGAACTACACCTTGTTACCTTTCTGTCAAAAATACTCATAGGCTTCTGGTAAAAACAAAAGACATGGAAAGATCACAGGAAAAGTTCAGGTGTCCCACTGGTACACTCACAATAATTACAAATAAAAATTTTAAAAGACAGATTGAATAATGATTTTTTTTTAATCCAAGGAGAGAAAATCCATAAATTTCTTTATCTCACCCAGGGTAACACCAACAAGACAACCAAAAGTCAAGAGTGGTTGAAAAGGCATTCCATCAGGAAAGCCATCATGGGTTCACATGAGCATGGCAAAAATCCAGATCAGGACCTGATTAGAGATAGCTGGCCACAGAGTTCTGACAGAGGAAACCAAAGACCCAAAGATAGAGATAGAAACCAGGGGTAGGAAGTCTAGAAAATGTAGGTCAAGAACAAACTAGAATCTGATCATCCTATGCAAGAGCAAAAAAGCAAAGTCTGACCCAGACACAAAAATCTAAGTTAGGGACTTAAGTTGGAGATAGAAGTAAATATATTGAACACTATGAAGAAATATGGGTTGGGAGATCCCCAAGAGAGAAAGTCACTAGAAGAGGCTAACTCTGTCGTATAATGGAGAAAAAAATACTTGGAATATGAAATTCCAAAAGATAGATAGGCTTATAATTGTTCCAAAACACTGAGTAAGTGTGTAGTGAAGTTAAATGAAATAGAAGACTTCTAACCATTCCTGATGAAAATACTAGAGTCGAACCCTCAAAATGAAATTACTGGAATTAAGAGAAATGAAGAAAAGTAAATAATTTTGAACAATTGGAAGGGACTAAACAATGATGAAGTCCTCACATTCTATTTTTGGTCAGTCTTGTCCAATCCTTTCTGACCCCATTTGAAGTTTTCTTGGCAAAGATGTTGAAGTCGTTTGTCATTTCCTTCTTCAGCTTGTTTTATAAGGAAACTGTTTGTGTTTATATGTTTATAAGGAAACTGCGGGAAATAGGACTAACTTGCCCAGGGTCACACAGTTAATATCTGAGGTCAGATCTGAACTCACAAAGGTGCCTTACTCTAGAGACAGCACTCTATCTACTGTGCCACCTAGCTACCTTTATATTTTATTGGGGGAAAAGAAATTTGTTCCTTCAAACTCCTAACATTTTCAAGATTACATAGTGAATTAATTGAGAACAATAGAGGGCCTAAGTATAGTTTTATTTAAAACAAGAAAAAGGAGGGAGGAGAAATATTGATAGGGGAAAAAAAGAGGAAGAAAGTGGTAGAACTTATATGTTTCATAACTATGGTATGTGAAAAACAACATATAAACAGGGAAAAAAGAGTAGAGAGAATAGATAGCTCATGAAACTCACTTTTATTTGAACCAGATAAAGAAAAGCTGAATACAGACACAGACACAGACACAGACACACACACACACACACACACACACACACACACACAGAGTTTGGCAGAGTAATGCATTAAATTCAAAAGGAGAGAGGGAAAGAATAAGAAAAGGGGAAAAGGGGGCTTAAGAGAGAAAGTAAAGTCATGGAGGGAGCAAAACAACTAAGGAGGGTACAGCATAAAGGGAGAACTAAAAGGAAGGAAAGTATAAAATCCAGTTATTGGGGTCTGGATAAGAGGACAAGAATATGGACAGTATAGTAGAAAAATAATAAAACTTGATAGGGTCAAAGAAATAAACAAGGAAACTATATCATAACCAAAAGCATCATAGACAGTGAAATAATATAAGTATTTTATATAAGGTTGACATTTAATATAAAACCTAGTTAAATTAAATTCAAGAATTTAATATCTATTCAATCAAATATCTATTCAAGATCTCAATCAACTCCCCTTGGACCTAGGCAAATCTAGTAAAATGATAAAAAGAAGGAATTTAAGAAAGGAAATTAATAAAATTTTAGAAAAGTTTTGAATGAATAGCTCTCTGGCAATTAATAAGTAAAAAAAAAAAGAACATGCAAATTTCTTAATTTTACATACTACATCAAGTTACATACCAATAGAAACTTCATCAGGGAATGCAGAAAAGTAGGAATATTAAATAGACTCTTCATTGACCATAACACAATAAAAATCATCAATAACAAAACTTTTAAATAAAATATTAAAACTTAAAATGGAGAATAATTTAATCCTTAAGAGTGAGGGCCAAAGAATAAATCAGAGAAATAAGAGATAATTTCAATTTAAATAGTGGGACAATATATCAGAACTTTTGAATTGTGAGCAAAGTAAACCTTGACGTAGAGGTTTTTAATCTTTCAGGGACTCTATAAAACTTGGATAGGGAAAAAATAGTGCATCTTTATTTCAACATCATAGGCTTCATTGAAACCCTATATATTTCATTTTGTGCATTTTAAAACATTATTCTGAGGAAGTTTGGCTTTACTAAACTGCCAAAAAATAAGAATCTCTGCTTTAGAGGAAAATCTGTAACAAAAAAAAATGCTTTTTATCAACAAAGAGTGAGACAACAGAGCAATGAAGTAAAAGTAAAATTAAAAGAACTAGAAATATAGCAAAATTTGTAAATGAGGCATAGAAATCCTGAAAAAAAAACCAAAGAATTAACAAAAAAATTTTAAATAAACAAAAATAATAAAACAAAAAACCTCTATTGAATGTAATAATAGAACTGAAAATAACAGGAGCTTTAGAAAGACTAATAAAATAAGCTAACATCTATGATTCTTAAAAGGAGGGATAGAAACAAAACTACTAATATGAAAAATGAGAAAGAATGAAATAAAGGAAATTGCTAGAAAATATCTTTCTGGATTACATGCCAACAAAACTGATACCATATCAAGTAGACAAATATTTACAAACGTATATAATATCTGCATAAATAGAATAAGACATTGAAAATTTAAATAACTCAATCTCAGGAGAAAAAATAGAAAAAAACAGAAATTATGTCCCAAAGATCCCCACCCCAATTTCACAACTAGATGAATTTTCCATTGAGTTTCAAACATTCAAAGACAAAGAAGAATGAATTTCAATATTTCATAAACTATTTGCAAAATGGGAAAAGAATAAATCTTAACATGTTTCTTCTATACACAATTCTGACAAACCAAAGAAAAATAAACCAGAGGGAAAAAAAAAAGCACAAACCTATATCCTTACTTAAATATCAATGCAAAATATTGAATAAAATGTTAACAAAGAAGCTACTACAATATATTAAAACTATTATATATTACAACTTAGTTGGAATTATACCCGAAATGTAGAATTGGTTTAATATTAGCAAAACTATAAATATAACAAATCATATTAATAACTAAGTCAATAAAATTATTGTATTAGAAGATAAAGATTCTAGATGCAAAATTTTCCTCTGGAAGGAAATGTAAAACCATGCTCCCCAAAGTATCAAAAGTGTATATACACCCTTTGACTCAGCAACACTACAAAGAAATTAAATAAAGTGAGAAAGGATCCATATGTATCAAAATATTCATAGTAACTCTTTTTTGTTGTTGTTATACTGCCTATTAATTAAAGAATGGCTGAACAAATTAATGTATATGACAGCAATGGAATATTATTGGATCTTAAGAAATGATGAATGGATGGAGTGCAAAAAAACTGAGGAGACATTATCATTGAGCAGAAGTAGAACAATTTATATGCTTTCATCAAGAAAAATAACTTTGGAAGAGTTAAAATAAACTAGAGAAATAAAATGAGACATGTGTGCTCAGACATGGAAAATATGACTATTAGTTTTACTTGACTATACCAACTTGTTACAAGGGAGGATGGGCCTTCATTGGGGAGGGAGAGGGGAAGGGAGTTTGGGGGAGATAAAGAAACTAATGATAGAGATGCCTCCCAAAAGGAAGGTATAAAAATAAGTAGCAATAAAATTTTTAAAGAAGCTACACAAAAAGGATTGTGGGAGGAGATTCAGAGGGTATCAAAGATAAATAGGATAGGTTTGAAACAAATTGCTGGATTCAGTATATACTTTTAAAAAACAAGCTGGGGGCAGCTAGGTGGTGCAGTGGATAGAGTACCAGCTCTGAAGTCAGGAGGACTTGAGTTCAAATTTGACCTCAGCCAAGTCACTTAACTCCAATTGCTTTAACAAAAAAAAAAAAAAAAAAAAAAAACAAACAAACAAACAAGCTCTACACAATGAGTTTCATGTTTTATATACATACAATTCTCTTTCACTATTTTTTTTTTTTGTGAAAATGTTTGCATTTGTTAGTCAATTCAGAAAGTTGGCAAGTACAGAAAAACAGTAAAAATAACAACAACAACAAAATTGTGTCTGATGTTTCATGAATCCATTTGGGGTTTTCTTGGCAGAGATATTAAAATGGTTTGTCGATTTCTTTTTTCAGCTCATTTTATAGATGAAGCAATTGAGGTAGTTAAGTGACTTGCCCAAGGTCATACACTAGTAACTGATTGAGGCCAGATTTAAACCCAGAAAGCTGAATCTTCATGACTCCAGACCAGAGATTCTATCCACTGTATTATCTAGCTGCCCTTCCCTATAATGAAAAAGATGCTGAAATTTAAGTTAGAGGATTCAGGGGGTTCCTGCAGTCGAGAAGTTCTGACTGAGTTCATTTAATCATGTTTGCCTCAGTTTTCTCATGTGTAAAATGAGCTGAAAAAGAACATGGAAAACCACTTCAGTTTCTCTGCCAGGAAAACCCCAGGTGGGATCACATGAAAGCTTATGACATGACTGAACAACAGCAACAAAGATAGAAGACCCAATCTCAGCTCTGTCATTCATTCCCTCCATGACACTGAGTAATGATTTCACCTTTGGGCCTCAGTTTCCTCATCTATAAAATAACAGGGCTTATCAAGACTCAAAGATTTATTTAATCTCTAAGACAGTGATCCTGTCTGTGTGGAATGTATTTGTTCATGTTTCCCTTTTTTGCTCTTATTTTGAAGTTAAGGGTCCCATGGAATAACATTATAAAAATGCTAGCTATTACTATTTTCAAGTATGTTTGTATTGTTTCAACTGAGAACACCCCAATGAATGGGACTCAAATGTCCTCCCACCACATCTATCTGGCTTTTAGTTCTTGACTTGGACTATCCAACCAAGAACCTTCATCAAAGACACAGAAAGAGTCCTTCTCCTAGGAATTGGCCATGTGTATGCTCTGGAGTTCCGGAAGACCCTCTTTCTTCTCCAATACTGGTGACATTTGTACTCAGAGTCCTCAAATCTTTGAAGGATCCTTCAGGAAGATAGGCATGTTCACTAAAACAATTTATCACAATAGGCTTCCATATCTCTCCCTGGTCCTCTTTGTGAGCAAATGAGGCTCTCCTGGTCTGGTGGGCTGGGTTTCTTTGTATGCAGACCCCAGAATCTGGCTAGCTGACTATCAGAAGGTAGGGGTACAGCAGACAGTTCTGATGGTCAGCTTGGCTAATCTTATTAATATCCTGATTGTCTTCCTCAAATGATCACCTATGGGGTGGTTCTATAAGATAATGTGATCTTCAAATCCAACAGATAATGGGATTGTCAAAGTCCTAAGACATAGGAGAACAGAAACAATGCCTTTACAGTAACCTTATGCTATCTAAACAAATTGTTCGCTTCCAACTATAAAGAAGTTTTTAAAAGAAAAGTTCAAAATTATTCCTTTTTCTGAATTGAAATAATTAGTCCTTGGGTATAACCGGTATTATTTACTTGGAGCAAGGAGTATTTTGCTGCTAAGATGAATATTTTTATGACTGCCCTCATAAATTGCTTTCCATTGTCTGTTGTTGAGAGGAAGGAGGAGCTCCCAGGGGTGAGCAAAGGGTCCTTGGGTCCCCGTCTGGGGGCCCCATTAAGTTGTTAAGGCATTTAGTACCCGCAGGCATTCAGATTGCAAGGGCAGTTCAAATCCCAGCAAGGCTAGGGGTGGGTGTGGTGAAAGGAAGCTTTCATTTGTCCCCCCAGCTCAAGGGACAAGGCTGTCTTACAAGCAAGAGTTAGGGAGTATATAGTAAAATAGCCAGACGGATCAGACTCACACCAGTATCCCCTGCCCAGCTACATACCCAAGTGTCCCAGAAAAGAGTTCTGGGAATATGGGAGCCAGAAGAAGCTAGGGGAAGGAAATATCATTTTAGTGGACTGCTGACTTCACAGTAAATAGCTGGTTGTTCAGTTTGGGGATGCCAACTCTTAGGAAGGGCAGAGCTTCTCTGGGGTAGGCACTGGCTTCCTTTTCCTGCAAGATAGAACCTGACTTCTAGGAGGGGAAGATGAATTATGGTACATGCTGAGGATTCTGGGGGAAGACACATAGGATCACAGATGAAGAACTAGAAATAACCTCAGAGGCTTTCTCGTTCAGACACTTCGTTTTACAAATGAGAAAACTGAGGAAGTAATGTAACTTGCCCAGGATCATTCAGCTAGCCAATGGAAGAAATGGAATTCAAATGCAGGTCCTTTGACAAGTGCTTTATCTACTATGTCAGCAGTTCTCAAAGTGAAGTTTCTAGATTTCTGAGAGTCCCTGAAACCCTTGCAGGGGGATTCACAAAGTCAAAACTATTTTTATAGTAATACTATGCCATTTTAACTTTTAATACAATAAATGTCATTAGACACAACCCACATACACTAAACAAAGTTTTAGGAGGGAGGGAATACTTGATATTTTTAAGACTGTAAAGAGGGCCTGGGAACAAAAAGTTTGAGAACCACTATATTGTCTTGTTGGCTCATTAATCTCTATTCAGTAGCTGAACCCTGATAGGCAGTGATATAAAACCTAGTGGGCATAGACAGAGAGGAGATATGGCTCCAGGAAGGAGAAGATGGCAAGAGAACTATTTCTTCTGTGAGGGTCTTTTGTGTTCCACATTCTGGTAGAAAGAGAAATGGATTGAGACCCAAGATGGTGGAAAATCTTAAGACACCTTGCACATGCAATCATGGACTAGCTACTTTCCTTCTATATGGTGAAGTTTTCTTAAGACCCCACATCCTAACTCAGATCCTCAGCAAGTAAATCAATTCTCTGTGTCTCAGTATCCTGATCTTAAAGTTGAAAGGACGGATTCAATAGCCTCTGAGATTATTTCTGGCTCTAAATCTACAATCTTTTTTAAAGCCCACATTCTACAGCACAGGTGTCAAACACTAAGTCAAGTCTCCAAAACCAAATTAAACTGTAATTGGGAAATATTTAACAAGATAAATAAAAATATAATAAACATAGAAAACATTACTTTTTAAAACTAAATCCATACACAGTTCACAGGAATTCTTATATACCGATTGGTGGCCACCATTTTTTTTTTATTTTGACAATACTGCTCTTCAGGGAAGCATGAAAGAGTTCAGAAGAGTAAAGATGAATAATGGCTGACAGAAATTATTTTAAGACTCAAAAATTGCTTTAAATCTATTACTACACATGATGCTTACCACAACCTTGCAAGGTAAGTATGACAAGTATCATTATTCCATTTTACAGATGAGGAGAATAAGACACAGAGAGGAAATGTCTGGGGTTATACAACTAGCAGCTATCAAAAGCAGGAATTAAACTCTCTTGATTCCATCCAGAATGCTTGCAATTGCTCTGTGATTGCTCTTTTGGTGGGGGGTTGGGGAGAGGGAGGAGAGGGGAGGGAAAGAGGGCACCTAGCTGAGCTCCTTGTTCTCAAGGATAAAAGGTATGATGATAAAGGGCCACCTGTAAGTCTCATGAAGGCAGAAATTCTGGCTCATGCCAAGGATAGCCAGATTCTCATTGCATGTCAACTTCCTCCTCCTCCTTCTTTTTCAGAACAATCAATATCCAGTACCAGTCTCCAAACAGTCCCATCAATTCCCTCTGCCTTCCTCTCTGACCTCTCCAGAGCCTTTTTCTAGATTCAGCTCCAGAATCAAGGCGGAGGCCATCACTCCAATTCGGCTCAAAAGGAGGTTCAGAATGGCCTGTCACTGAGACCTATAACCAGGGACAGCTCCTGCTGGCTGAAGCTGGGATAGGAGAGACAAAGGCCATCCAGGCTGAAGATAAATGAACCCCTGGACACTGCTACAGTAACTGCGGTCCCCTAATAGAGGAAAACAAAGGTTTGCCCCTGTGACACTTGCTGGAAAAGATGAAGGCACATCAAAGGAAGCCAGGCTCGTTCAAAGCCCTAACTTAATTGTCAATTAAGCATGCATAAGGGAGAAAACGCCATGACAACCCTGGGCCGCATGCTGGTGTATTGCATGCTGGTGTATTATTGTCGAACCCGGGGAGAACACTGAAAACAGCTGATTTTGCTGACAATGTGTTTGTAGGGCACCTTGTAAGCAATCAGCACATGACAGAAGCAAAGCTCGCCTCCTCCTCCCCCCCACTGATCCTATTGTAGAGGACATTCCAGGGCTAGGGTCAGCCTGTGGTCATCATAGACTTGCAAAAGGTGGATGGATGGTGGAAAGATGAACAGCTCAAAATGGGCCAGCACTCTCAACTCAACTGGCAAGAAAGGACTTGAAAAACTGAGAGGATATTCAACCTTTTAGAAAACTTCACTACAGAGAAGGAAAGTGGCTTGTTATCCATGATTACACTTACAAAAAAAGTCTTTGTGCTTTCTTGAATCTCAATCCATTTCTTTCTACCAGATTGTAGAACGCAAGAGATCCTCACAAAAGAGATGGTCTCTCCTTCCTGTAGCCATGTCTCCTCCCTGTCTGTGCCCAGGAGATTTTATATTCCTGCCTATCAGGCCTTAGCTACAAATAGGGATTAATAAGGCAACACAACAAGATAGCAGTTCTCAAAAGACTCATTCCTTTCCTTTCAGAGGTGTGGGACTATGGGTATGGAATACTACAGATCACATCAGAACTCAATATGGTACTTTTCTTGAACTTTTTCCCCCTCTTTTTAAATTCTTTGTTATAAGGATAAAGAAGAGAAGGAATATGTTGGTAATATAAAAAAAGTAGCAAAATTACTTTTAAAAAGGCAATCACATATAGGCTTTCTCGAAATGGAAATTTATTGTTTCATATTTTGAATACTCATGTTCTGTAGTGGACATGGCAATGTTTTTTTTTTCTTTTTCTATTTTGTATTTAAGTTTTAAATAGTTTTAAATAGTTATTTTTAAAAAGCAATCATTAGAACCATACCGACAATTATTTTGCAATGTTTTATACTACATCTCCCATTAATTTTTAATTAAGATTCCAAATATTAATCATCTCTTTCATAGTTGTGGTCACTATGGAACAAAATGAGCATATCCTATAGGATTTAGAGAAAGAAATCAACACTTTTACATACTGTTCAATTCCTGTTTTCCTTTCTCTCCCATCTCTATCCGTGCCATCTAAGGAGTCATAATTTAAAGAGGTCTAATTCCGGAGAAATAAAATGGGTTCAAGTATCAAGTATCATCTCTACTTGAGTGATCTTGGCTAAGTAATTTTTCCCTTTGCCTCAGTTTCTTCATCATTAAAGCAAGAGATTTAGGCTAGATGGCCACTGAGGTCCCTTCTAAGACTAGGTAGATAATCCTTGTGTGACTAGTTAAATCGCTTCACCCCATCCCAGGAGAAAGTAAGTTCCTTCAGGACAAGGAGTAGTTTCAATTCTGCTTTTGTGTCCCCAGTGTCTTATCCCTAAGATGTAATAAGGTGCTTAATAATTGCTTATAGAATCAAAGTATAATTCACTTCTTTGGGATTCAATGTTCTCATCTGTAAAATGAGAGAGTTACATTAGATGACTTCTAAGATTCTTTCCAAATTTGAAGCCTACCTTACCATCACTCCCATTCATCAAGATGTTCTCAAGATGCCATGTTATGACACGCTAGGTCTCTTTGAGGAAGACAGAGTGAGAAAGGAAGGAGAAAGCTAGAAGGCTTGCCAAGTTTGTCTTAAGCAATTGGCAAGACCAAGGAAAGAACAGCAACAAAACAATTAAAACTGAAATTATCCTGACCAAGCCTGGCCCCAAAGGAGAGATAAGAGAAGGCTCCTCCCTCCCTTCCTTGTACAGGTCAGGGACTATGGGTGTGGAGCGCTGTAGATCCTGTCAGATTTTCTTAATATGCTTGTTTTGCTGAAGTACTTTTTCCATTTTTTTAATTCTTTGTCATAGAGGACAGAAGGAAGAAAAAAGGATACAATAAGGATTGTAGGTGACATAAAAAATTAGGGGGGGGGGTGTTGGTGATTAACTAATCCAGAGGTGTCCCAGAAAAATAAAGAAGAGCAAATACACACACAAGAAAAACCTTTCCAACTTTCCTGGCACTCATGGGCACCTAAGTGGCACCATGGATAGAGCACAAAGTCTGGAGTCAGAAAGTCCTGAGTTCAAATCTACCTTAAACATCTACCAGCTCGGTGACCCTGGGCAAGTCAAAATGAGCAGGAGAAGGAAATGGCAAACCACTCCAGTATCTTTGCTAATACTAAGATCGCAAAGAGTTAGACATGACTAAAAAAAATGACAGAACAGCAATAACAACATGGGAAATAGGGTAGCCAAGTCTGGAAATTGATACTGATATGCTCTATGTTTCCAAATCCAAGGTCTAGATTCCTCAAAGCCCTCACTCCCTTCAAGGCTCAACTCAGGCAGCCTCTTTCCTCTGAGTGGCCTTTCCTTAGTTCTTCCCAGCTGTCACTTTGCATTTGCTTTGTATTTTGTTATCCTGTACAAGATTGTTTCACTGAATAAAAGATAAGCTCTGTGAGTGCAAGAATTGTCTTTCTATTCCCATCAACTGCACATCAGCTGCTCAATAAATTCTTGTCTAATGAAATTGAATTGAATCTGTCTGTGTGCTTTGTTGTTGTTAGTCATTTGCATGACCCCATTTGGGATTTTTCTGGCAAAGATACTGGAGTGGTTTGCCATTTCCTTCTCCAACTCATTTTATAGATGAGGAAATGTGGTTAAGTAACCTACCAGGGTCACAGAGTTAGTTTGGAATGAGGCTGGTTTTGAACTCAGGAAGATGAATTTGGTCCATCCTGAGCTTCTACAATTGGCAATGCTTTTTTTCCTCTGATTATAGTATCAGATGAGTTCCGCCTACATTGAGCCACTTCAGAAAGGCCTGTTTCTTCCTAAGAATAATTTTATCACAAACAATAAGCTTATATGTGGACCTATAACAGATTCTCCATTAAAGAAGCTAAATTAACACAGGTCTTTGGGAAGAGGCAATGAGAAGAGAGGAGCTCAGGTTCAAGGACTGTTCATTACTAGCTACCTTAGTGGCCCCTGTGTCTTCTGGGAAGAAAATTACCAGGTCAGTGGAGATCCTATATATTCATGAGATCTCAATGATTTGGAAACAGAACCCAGTTTTAGCTTGGACACATTCTCCTTAATCCAGTTTCTCCAGTTAAATTAGCTAAAGATCAAAGGAAATGATAATAGTAAAGTGCTTAGCCCTGTGGCTAGCAATAATGAATGCTGTAAATGCTAGCTATTATTATTATTAGCATATTGGAAAGAAACTGAAACTGGAAGTCAAGACATTACCCTCAGTCACTATGTGATGTTGGGCAAATCACTTTACCTCATTATAACTCATTTTTTCCAGTGAGGAAATGAATCCAAAGCATCTTTAAGGTCAAATTATATCTCCCTTGAGTTAGTAATATTCCCCTTTTTCCATTCCCAAATTACCTATGGATATTTGTGTGTGTGTGTGTGTGTGTGTGTGTGTGTGTGTGTGTCCCTCCACAGTAGAATGTAAAATCTCTCTGTGCCCCCAGAGGAGCAACAGAGATTACATTATTTCTCTTTCAGTCTGTTCTCTACTCCCACCCCAGATTTTACCATAGAACCTTGTATACAGTCGGCATTTAATAAATAAATGCTTCCTGATTTAGTATTAGAGGATCTTACATCTTTAACCATCAGGTATCATATGTTCAATCCTCTCCCCCATTTCATAGAAGAGGAAACTTAAGAAGACTTATCCAAAGGAACATAGGTAGTGTCAGAGGCGGGATTTGAAGCCAGATTCTCTGACTTTGGAGTTTGGATGGAAAAGCCTTTAAAGTCCTAACATTTTGGGGTCCCATGGAGCCAGGCTCCCAACTCTGGGAAGGATCTGAGGGTTCTGGGTTCCAAGTGGGCACATCCATTCTGGTATTCCTGTCACTCCTGCCAGGCCCGGCTGCTTCTCAGTCCCTGCCTTGCCTGCCTGCTTTGGCACACTCTGCCATCAAGCCCTCCAAATGGGGGCACAGAGAGTTGGCCCCAGTAGGAAAGAGAGCAGTCTAAGCTAGTGACCCCCACAGTGACCTCCACACGACCTCGGCTTGTCAGAAAGCTGCTGGGCTTTTGTTTGCTGCTCAGGCTCCCTGACTTTGGTGTGGAGATCACAGGTACAGCACAATGTACATTGTATTCCCAAGAATGCCCCTTGGCCCCACTACTCCCCCCCCCCCACCCTTCTTTCCCCCCTTCCCCATTCAGTCCTTTTGCTTACTACAAACCCAACTCAGCACTAGCCGCTGCCAGTGTGCTAT